>NC_139661.1:19779945-19782445 GCF_951799395.1 Argentina silus
ACATCATGCATGGCCACTTGAGCGTCTTGTGAAGAGCAGCGGGCATGCTGTGCCCTGCCACGGTGTCTGTCGCTCCCTCCAGCTCACTGTGTTGACGTGATTGGTGGTTACCTCAGTCTCTCAGGACCGGTTCTGTCCCAAAATCCACACCTGCATACCGGTCAGATTCAATCCATGTATCCTGGCCACGCGTTCTCAATGGTACTGTGTGCTACAGGGGAGGCTGGTGGAGGTAGAAATCGGAGGACAGGCTCATTGTAATGCATGGAATGGAATGAGGAACGGTATATCAAACACGCGATGAGGAATGATACCATTCTATGCATTACAATGAGCCCATCCTCTGATTTCTACCTCCTCCAGCCTCCCCGTGTGTGCTTGTGTGGAAATCAGAATGCAGCCTCACTGTCCATTACCTGACACACATAGAGCCAGAAGAATCACAGTGGAGGACATGTCATTTGCTCTAATATATAGGTTAGTTTCCTAAAGGTTAGTTTTTGTATCCCACTCCTCACCAGAACCAACATATGAAAATAGGATTATTTTGTTAATGAAAATAGTATGTGGAAAATAATAATAATTCGCAACGGTTTTAGAATTCTGAATTGAGGGATGCTGACTTAAGGCATCTTCCTTATAAAAAACAATTGTCCATAAACGGTGTATTCATATTATAATGCTTCACACTGATAAGTGAAAAAGATGGACAGGAAAGGACAAAGTGATACAATTATTTTTACCCAAAAGTTATTTTACAGTTTGCCTTTCAGAACATTAATTCTTCCACCAATAACATACAATAGACTTCCACAGTAGCAGAAGATGTCAACATTACATTTGCCTCATTGTAATTACTGAAGCTAATGATAATAACAACACAAAGCCGATTCAAATTCAAACAGCCGCAAAATGAAAGACTGATGTTGTGATGATCAGTCGCATATATACGATGCCCCGGCTGCGTATACGAATGGTGCTTTTACAGTATAGCACTACACCCAGCTGTCAAGTCTGTCTTCTTGATATCTCTGTGCTCCGCTGGCTTTTGATTATGCAAATACCCACCCGCTATAAATAAATTAGTATAATTGCATCTGAAATACGCTTGGAATCCTCTCATAAGATGAAAACGTGTAAATAATGTATTTCACGTCGGTGCATTATTCATTCCTATTAAACACAAACAACCGAGAGTGAAGCCTTGTGCCTCACTGTCCCTACAAACAGAGGATTCTGCTATATTTGTAACTTTTCTGTCCATTATTGGCTGTTTCATGATAATAGTCGTAAATCACCTTTTGGATTTTGCATAGTTTTTCAGTTGCTCTGAAATACTCTCAAAACACAATAATTTTACTGTCGAGAATCATAGTCATAAAGGGTTATTATTGCAAAAATTGCTGTCACTGTTTGATGAAAGACAGTGGTTGTAGAACCTAAGCTAAACTAAATCAAAGTAAAGCTACCCGTTGTTATGGCCTTAATATCTATACATTCCAATGTGTACATTATGCATGCGTCTGACCGTTTTAACTGCCGTATTCAATAGGGGTTGCGGACATGAAATACGCATAAACAGAGCCACCGCCGCGACAATTAAAACAGCCACGAGTGTCGAGGCCTTGGTGCGTTTTGTATACGGTGCACCAATCGAAAGACGGCGTACCGTTTCGCCATTAAAATTCTGTGGGATCTGGGCTCGTCTAGGGAGGCGGTAACGCTGCATATAGAATAGTAAGCACTAGTCACCAGTCGCTACGGTTACATTAGCATCAGGCCCTTTTATGCAAATTTGATGAGAGAGGACTCATGCATATACGGCAAGGCTCCAGCACCGGTCGCCTAATATCCTTATTAGAGAGGGGGGGGAATTAAATATTTATTAGGGGGGTGAGGGGTTAGGAAAGGGGGGGGAACGCTGTGTTGTCGTGAAGACCCGAGATAGAGGAGGAGGAGGAGGGGTCTGGTTGGTTGGTTGGTTGGTTGGTTGGTTGGTTCACTGAAGGAGTGTCTCTCTCTCTCCCTCAAGGTGCCACCATCTTAAGGCATTTGGCAGTGGTGAGCGCGTGAGGAGGGTAGACCTAAAATGTCCGCTGGCACACACACACACACACACACACACACGCAACGTGGTCGGCGGGCGCGTGGCGCTCTGAAGGCCAATTATTCAATTACCGTCGTTGCCCGCTGTGCATGCCAAGCATTTCATTTGCATACATTAATTCCCTTGATAACTGTCACATACGACATTTGCTGGAGTCATGCTTCCCCTGTATCTGTCTCTTCCTAGAATACTCACGACAACTATCACACTGGTGGCACACAGTGAGCCCTGTACTGTACGTTAATTCATGGTTTCACATTTTTCCCATTTGTAAGCAGCAATTCCTTGGCAATCGACCAAACGGATATTTGTGTATTTGATTTTTGTGGAGGGATACAGCGTGGCAGGATATTGCACGTGGGCACTCGTTGCATCGGTGTTCGGAGGATTTCA
>NC_139661.1:19787445-19792445 GCF_951799395.1 Argentina silus
GCATGAGCACAACAGAACACTCTAGGAGATGCTACCATAGAAATTGAATGTGAAGATGAGGTCATAGCCTTCGAAAACCATGTTTAATTGTTCAGCAGACATGTTGCTTGTTTCTTTGTCGGCTTATTTAAAAATATTCAATTATTGAATATTTGTTCTGTGCCAAGATGTGTCAATAACACAGAGCTGTGGTATTGGTTTAACAATGACATTTTGCATATAATAAAATACCATTAATCGCAATGATCTTTGCTTGCTTTGGTGATTGTATTGGTATTGTGGAATTGTGGTCTTATTGGTGAGTTCCTACTTATTCTCAGTGAAGGTCTGAAAACATCATTCCACAATTTCACCTCTGACCCCAACCGTCTTACAACCAACCTTACCACGGCCAGAGAGATTGACAGGATGTTAATTTCTTGGGGGTTTGAATGTGCATGTCGTGCACAACACGCAGAATCTCCCGACATGCCACTCCGTCAGCAACATTTCAATAGCAAAAAAAAGACCCTAGCCTCTCACGCACTCTCTAAACAGCACCAGGCAATTCTGGAAAACCATGCCAGCTTCAAATGGCAGTTTCTAGGTCCAGTATTACAGTAAGAAGACCAATTTCTCTTGGTGTGGTTGTAAAAAAATAAAGAGTTGAAGAGAGAAGGTGGTGTCAGCGCCTGTGGGTCTCAGTGTGTGGTAGTGTACCCACTGTAATTACTCCCTCTACTCACATGCTATTGGTGGAGTGCTCTGAAGGGCCAATTAGGGAGGGCCGATGCTGAACCGCCGGGCAGGAGAGTCGGAGGCACTCGACAGTACCCACCATTTAAACTTCCAAACCCTAAGCGTACACAGAGAACAGTCTCAAAGCGTCATTAGCAACTCAACGGTCCATTTCTCCCACTGTTGATACAGTTCCAACACGGCCAAACATTCCCGTGCAAAAGACTAATAGATCATTCTGATATGATATGATATGATATTGAATATCAAGCACCATCCTTGCTAGTGTGTTTGCATTGTTATTTCAATGCAACCAAATATACCTCTGTGATACTAGCTGTAGCTACAAACTATTGTCTGCTTATCGGGGTCATTGTTGTTCATCTTGGTGGTGGGTGGGCTGGCTGACAGACTGTGGTCCATTGTCTGGGGAAGGTTGCTCTCTTCATCTTCAGAAACCTTATATATGGGAAATAGGTTGTAGTAGAGGCCTTGAATATGAAGCCATTGTGTGATAGGTGCTGTGGGTTGTATGGGGAAGTAGCTGACTGGAGTCCTTGACTATTGGGCCATTGTGTGTGACCCATAGGTACCTTACGCAAACACATTTCCAAAAGTCAAAGGTTTTATTGGCAAATATGAAGGAATGCCATCAACCAAGGGCATTTCTAACTTAAGAAAGTAGGTAATATCTCCAAAACAACACTATACTGCAGGACTTCACCAGGGACGTGAAGTCCTGGTTAAAACACAATTGGGTAAACGCCAGACTTGGGGGAAATTATGAACGGAAATGCTCACGTTAAAATCGGCAAATCTTCGTAAAAGGTTGGTGAACGTTAACGCTATTCACTATAAAAACAGTGCGTTTTTTTAAGGCTTTTACGTGTATCGACCCTCAACTACATCCCTGGATCTCACCTATGGAGTCACTGCACAAATCAGCCTAACCTAAAAGCATTGTGTTGGTGTCATTAGACCACCGCGTCACATGCAGTATTGCATTATTTAGTTGGACTGTGATGGAAGGTACTAGCTGGGCAGAGCACACTATGCTTTTAAGAGTCAGGGCGATGTCTAACCTCCCATCAGCCATTGCCGGTGTGAGAGCATGGCAGGGTCGCGGGGTCAACGCCGAAACAGTGAGCCCAAGACTATTACCGTCCCTCTGATGAAGATGTGCTCTGACACCCAGGGTAACATCCCCCCTGGAAATGCATGGGGACGAAGCATCCCTTTTTTTTTGGTCATTCTTCCATTTTTCCCCCAGACAATATCTAACTTACAGTCATTGCTTTGTGTTTTTGTGCTTGTATAACGTCAAGGTATATCCCGTGTGCTCTGAGAAGACGTTTGTGGCGTGCTACTGTATGTGTTATGTTGAGAAATACAGCATATTCATAGCATAGCAGTCATAAAAATTCTAAATTGTCGACTTCTTTTTACATCCGTAATGTTTCATTGCAGATGAATTACTTGTATTAATTTAGTACTATGCATATTTAAAACAGAGCATGTGGAAATAGCACAGATAGGAAATCTGCAGTGACTGCGGGTGTTACAATTCATAACCCACCATGAGCCTCAGTGTCATTAGCCCAAGCCTACAGCAGCTAATGATGTCCCCCCACATGCGTTTGCATGATTAAAGCAAGGTATAGAGTGTGTGCCTGGGTGTGTCGGTCGGTGTGTGTGTGTGTGTGTGTGTGTGTGTGTGTGTGTGTGTGTGTGTGTGTGTGTGTGTGTGTGTGTGTGTGTGTGTGTGTGTATGTGTGTGTGCGCGTGCTTGGGCACACAGATGATGCGCCAACACAGGACAAAAGGTGCCAGCCTACAGCGCTGTTACGACCCCTCTCTTTGGGAAAAGTCCATATGCGAAAATCATAATTGGTGTTTGTTTTTTTCGCACTCTGCGTGCTTCCATTAGCCAACTGTGAGTTAAGCCTTTGTTACTATGTAATAAATGTGTTATAAACAAATATTCAGTACGAAGAGTGCATCATCAAGGTTAGAGCGTCAGCCAGACGAAAAAAAGTAGGTCATTTATGAAATGTATTTATATATGAAAGCTGCAATTTCATTTAAATGATTTATTTTCCCTCTATAATTTTCATATTTCCTATTCGTCATGTAATTCCATATTTCATGCCTCGATGCGATCCTTCCCCCATGCTTTATATTGCAGTGGCTCATGGCTCTTAGTGATAGCACATTCTGTCCTGTCCATGGCTGTTCAAAAATTCCACAAAAACCAGAACATATCCATCAGTTTTTCTTCTTCTCATTTTGATGCACAGAATTACCAGGGGTGGAGAGAGGGGAGGGGGGGGGAGGGGGGAGGGGAGGGGGGGGGATTTGGTGAAATCACTAGTTATCAATTTATAATTAAAATGAATAAAACGGCAGGTTTTTCCATTTAATATCCAAGTATCTGTCAGTGGAGTGTGTAATAGCGCTGTGTGGGGAGACTTACTCCTGCATCATCGTTTTACAGTGAGAACAAAGGATATGCGCATAATAAAATCATGCAAATGTATGCAAATGGGGAGGCAACGAGGACAGGGGAAGGTGGCGGAAGGGGAGTGTGCAGAAACAGAGAGGGGTGCCAGGGACTTGGTATTTACCCTAGCTGGTGAATCTGTCTGTATTTACCCTAGCTGGTGAATCTGTCTGCGCCCCCGTGCGATTTAAGACATTGCTCCTTTTTGACGGCCAAAGAAACGTGGTTTATTTGTTACCTGTCTAATATCAAATCCCTCTCTCTGCTGTTTGTAAGGTGAACAGAAGTGGGGGTTTTATGTCCCCGTTTGAGATTTGGAGAGACCTGCCTAAGACAATGCATCGCCTAAACAACGTGCCTCCGTCCTTCATCCACTTCTTTTCCCTTTCATTCCCTCCGCTTTCCACTTTTTTTTTTTCAAAAGCAACATATTGCATAATTGTTCAAAAATAACATGTAGAGAGTGTCCTCTCGTCCTGTTTGCAGAATACGCCGAATTGAAATGACAGTGTTTAAGTGGAGAAGGGAGCTGCTTGGGTTGGGGACGGCGGTTAGCCTACTGTATGTGTTGGCTGATGCAATACTTTGGCCGCATGTGGCACATCACAGACATGTAAAACAGATATTACGCGCACCACAGCTAACGAACGTCACCCGGTACCCCTCACCCTTCCTGTAAAAACCAGCCAGCACTTCAACCTTATCAAAAATGTGATATTTTCCTGAGTACGTTCATTAAGCCAGCGCGGGGGGGGGGATTAAGAATTGACCCCCCCCCCCCCCCCCCATCTCTCTTTCCCTCTTTCCCTCCCCCTTAAAAAAAATCACATATTCACATTATTTCCACGGATATTCAAATCAGTATATACTATGCACCGTGTTTTACATATCCCTCCTAACCAGCAAATGGTATAAGGGTGACAAATACAACATGTACGTAGTGTTTTAGACTGTGCTATGAAAACACCCTGTGTGAACATCGGGCTTGAATTGTGGCAGTTTGAAATAGAATGCAGTGTGACTTGAACGTGTCAGTTTTTCAAATAGGAGATATTTTGCACATCTAGGATGTAGCAGATATGTTACTCAAAAAATGTGAAATACGCCGCTGTGATTCATCTATTTAGCTAGTAATGTAAGACAATTAGCTACCATCTAATATAGTTATCTTACCAAAATGGTTATGTGTTCTGTATGAATGGCAGCATTTTTTAAATCAACATGCAAATGGCTGATTGAATAAAGGTTATTGGCCATTTCAATCCTTAATCCTAATGTCGTTGACTGGGACTCTGCTCTGCAATTAGATGGATTCAAGTGTAATTATTGTAAACTCTTAAAATAGACACGTAGAGATTATATACAAACAATTTGTAATTTTTTAGAGGACAACAAAATGGTGTATCCAGTCTTGTTCTCAGTCTTTGTTGCTCTGTGACTGTGTGAAGAGGGCCTGGGCAAAGCATTTGCATGTGAGTGTGTGGGTATTGTGTCTTTATGCTCAGTGTTTCCCATATTCAAACAATGATCAGTGATTTGTGAGCAGTAGCATATAAAAAGAACGTTGGAATAATGCCTTCTCCCAGACAGGCACACACGCTCACGTCTGGACTATGCCTCAGACACAATATGGGGGGGCAAGGGGTGGGGGCCGAGGGGTGTGTGTGTGTGTGTGTGTGTGTGTGTGTGTGTGTGTGTGTGTGTGTGTGTGTGTGTGTATGTGTGTGTGTGTGTGTGTGTGTGTGTGTGTGTGGAGGGGGGGGGGGGCGGTGGGCGGGGGGCA
>NC_139661.1:19802445-19807445 GCF_951799395.1 Argentina silus
ACACTTTATCAGTCAGGTAAGGTACACTATATCAGTGAGCCGAACCTTAAAGATTCCTTCCTTTCAACACACACACACACACACGCACACACACACACACACACACACACACACACACACACACACACACACACACACACACACACACACACACACACACTGTTTGGGGGTCGGGGTGATGTGCAGTGAGGTGTGTCTGGAGGACTGGAGGAAATTTTGGGGCCTCTGTGTTTCTCTCTCTCTCTCTCTCTCTTCTCTCTCTCTCTCTCTCTCTCTCTCTCTCTCTCTCTCTCTCTCTCTTTCTCTTTCTCTTTCTCTCTCTCTCCCTCTCTCGCTCTCCCTCTCCCTCTGTGCCTCCTTTTGAGTTTGAGGCTAATTGTTTGGGTCAGGGTGGGAGCGTGGGGACGGGGGGGCTTCCGTGTCTCACCGAGCCCCACTGGCGTAGGCCCTCGGTAACTGAGCTGGCAAGGGGGAGAATGGGCCCACTCCAGGGCCACACAGCAGGCTCAAACAGCACCTATTCTCCTGGCCAAACTGTCAACCAGAACAACTTCATTGTGCCCAAATTGGAGCTGAAAGCAAGGCAGAGGCAAAGGGGGGCATGGAGGGGGAGGGGTGGGGTGGGGGGGTGGGTGAGAGAATTCTAGGGTTTGTCGGAAACAGGGGAGGACTGGTAAAGGAGGTGTCCCAGGGAAAGCGAGGAGCGGTCTCAGATGGAGGGGGGGGGAGAACAGGGAGTGGAGCGAGACAGTGTGAGCTCATTCCCCTCGCCAGGAGGATTCCCATAGTTTGGCCATCAGCAAGTCAGCCAATGGGATGTTAATTTATTCAAATGGATTCTTGGGAGGGGAAAAAAGTGTTGGCGTTTTTTTTTTTTTTTTTGGTTTGTTGTTTTTTTGGGGTGCGTGTATTATCAGTGGATTGCCTATATCCTGTTTTGATAATCACAGTGTTGGACAGTGGTGACAGCTGGCGGATGCTTCTGGTGGACGTGTTGGGATGGCGGCCACTTACTCAAACAGCAAGTCAGCACTGCTGCAGTTGCATAGTTTACATGTTTCTTATGGGCTGTTGCTGTTCTCTCAACAAGATGAAGGTGCCGGATGCATCCCGGCTCCCTTGAGTCCTGTAGGGATAACCATCTCGGGGTTTGAGATATATCAGTCTGTAGAAAGGACCCCAAAGCCCTTCACACTATACCACAGTTAGGACTGCTACCACCTCACCCCCAGCCCACCCCACCTCACCCCCACCCCACCCCACGCCACCCCCCCACCCCCCCCCCCCCCCTCTCTCTCTCTCTCTCTCTTCTAAATCCATCATATAACGACTGGGTAGGGGTGAAGAAGTTTACTCAGTCATGCTGAGTTTGGGCAGATGTGAAAAGTCTGTGTCTGACTGTGTGTGTGTGTGTGTGTGTGTGTGTGCCTGTGTGTGTGTGTGCCTGTGTGTGTGTGTGTGTGTGTGTGTGTGTGTTTCTGACTCGTGTGTGTGTGTGTGTGTGTGTGTGTGTGTGTGTGTCTGACTGTGTGTCTGACTGTGTGTGTGTGTGTGTGTGTGTCTGACTGTGTGTGTGTGTGTGTGTGTGTGTGTGTGTGTTTGATCCAGGACCTAGCCCCGCAGCTCTCAGGGACTCAACAAAAGGCCTTCTCTATCCATTGTATGAGCTGTGTGTTTCCCAGGAGAGCCCGGGCTCAGTGTGAGAGCAGCCCGGATCGCTTTCCTCTGACATGGATGTTTATTCGCTCTGTGGTCGAGCAGGCCGCTCACTCAATAGGACTCCCCTTACCATTTTGACGTGTATGACACACGGGTTGGCAAGAGAGAGAGAGAGAGACAGAGAGGGGGGGGAGAGGGGGGTGAAGAATAGGTGTCCCTGTCTGTTTTGGGGCTGTGTGAACGAATATGTCATTCATGCTTAGTCAGCCCACTGTTTACTATGGATACTGTGGATATGTGCCACATTGTTCATGAGTTTAGGGTTTGGTCAGGCAGGATCTCTCAAACTCCTTCTGCGTCCCTCCCCATCCCTCATGACAAACTAATACCTTTGTCTCCCCACAGCTACTTAAAGGTGCAATGTAACATTCACATATCTTTCTAAAAGCTTCCTAATGGTTGTTATGACTGTGGTTAATCAGTAGCGATCAGAGAATGAGATCCCTTGAAAGAAATATTTCATTTACAAACGCTGTTTTTATCCCAAAAAAACAATTTCTAAAATGGAGTGTCCTACCCGACACTCGGTTTGTATACAAACATGTTGTTACTGGCCAGGGGTGTTCTACGGGAGTGGACTCATACATTTCCGCCTTTCTGGTGGCTGCCTCTTCAAATTGTGAGCACATGTAGAAACACAACAGCATATGTTCGACGCTACTTTCGAACTTGAATTTAAAAAACAAACTGAATTTCGCCACAGTGGCCAGAGGTGGCAGATTTCCAACAGACTTACGCCCTCTGCTCCTTTAACATACCCAAAACAAACACAAATTGCCAAGGCTGCAAGCTCTTCATTCCTCAGACGCAATGGCTGAGGGTTTGATGTGTCGCTTTCTTTTGCCTGCCTCGTCTTTAATCAGATCTGTTGTGGACAGAGAGGCTCACAGGGGTTGGTGGCGTAGTCGGCTAACATGCTGATCATCAGGGAGAACACAAAGACGAATCACTACCATATGTCTCTGTGAGGGAGGACTGTTTAGTGATGATGAAGTGATCTGCAATAACAGACCTATCAGTCATACGCGAGCCAATGATGGATCTACCTAAACAGAGTGTTAAATTGCTTTTCTGTAACTATTGTTTTGTTACAGTAACAAAGTTTGTTCCCATTTCAAGACACATATTATATATATATCTATGCACTCTACTTAACTTTTTTGTATATGTACAAGGGACTTTAATCAGAATTTCTGTAAATGTGCCAGATTTAACCAGAGAAATCTTTTCTATCTGTATTCCCTGCAGATTCACATATTTGAGAATATCTAGAAATGTGTCCGTTGTGAATTGGTCTTTCATCTCAAGTTAATCTTATCAGTAACATCAGATATCTTAGGGCTCAAAGTTTATTCTGTGTTTTCTAAGGGGGTTCAGATTAAGAGTTCCTGTGGTTGTATAGCCATTGATCTCTTTCAGTATAGCTGGGAGAAGAAGCAGACAGATGAAAACTAACATGGGTACAGTGATACCATCTCATCTGTGAAACGCCATTATCGTCTAAGATGCAGTGCCTCCGGAAGTACCCCTTCACTATTTCCACATTTTGTTGTGTTATATACTAGACTCAATTTAAAATGAATTAAATTTAAAGAATTTGCCATCAATCCACACACAATACCCCAGAATGACAAAGTGAAAACTGTTTTTTTTTTAATTTCAGTAAATTTATTAAAATTGAAATACAGAAATACCTCATGTACATAAGTATTCAGACCCTTTGCTATGACACTCTTAAATTAACTAAAATGCAAAAATGTCATCAACAAATCACTCAATAAGTTGAATTGAGTCCATCTTAATGCAAGGATAATAGTTCATGTAATTTTGGAATGAATATCTTTGTTTTTATAGGGTCTCTGATTTGCATAAGAATCAATTGCACATTGTGTAGATTAGGATGTCACTACCAACTCAGAAAATGTCATACATTTTTCTCTTGATGCTGACAAACTCCCCATTCACTGCCAGTGACAAACATACCCATAACTTGATGCAGCTACCACTATACTTCACACGAGAGATGGTGCGGAAACTGCATTGCATGTGCTGGATTTGCATCAAACTTACTGCTTTGTAGAATAACCAAATAAACACATTTCCAGCCACTTTCTTTGCTGTATCACTTGAATTCATTGTTGCAAACACAATTATGGATATGAGATAGATTAAGGGATTCCTTTTGGCCACTTGCTTATAGACCAATTTTGTAGAGTGGCTGAGATTGTGTTGTCCCATCAACTGTGCTTTTGTCTCTCCACCATTCAACTTTGTAGATTTTTGTAAGTCTCCGCAGGCCTCAGGGTCGCATTCCAGTTTTGTTCCTCTCCATTTGCTCAGTTTGTAACGACAACCTGATCCACACAATGTGTAATTGATTCCTATGCAAATCAGAGACCCTATAAAAACAAAGACATTCATTCCAAAATTACATGAACTATTATCCTTGCATTAAGATGGACTCAATTCAACTTATTTAGTGATTGGTTGATGACATTTTTGCATTTTAGCTAATTTTAAGAGTGTCATAGCAAAGGGTCTGAATACTTATGTACATGATGTATTTCTGTATTTCAATTTTAATAAATTTACAAAAACAGTTTTCACTTTGTCATTTTGGGGTATTGTGTGTGGATTGATGGCAAATTCTTTTAATTTAATCATTTTTAAATTGAGTGTATAACACAACAAATTGTGAAGGGGTCTGAATACTTTCCGAAGGCACTGTATCCCTGCAGAACACCCCCCTCCTCCCTCCCATCCACCCTCCTCACCCGTTCCTACCTCCCACCCCACTCTCTCTCCACCTCCACCCTTTGAGCCAATAATACAGCAAAAAGAGAAGTAAAAAATAAAATAAAAAAAAAACTTGTGGATAAAGCCTCTGTGTTCAGAGGGAGGGAGAGTGAATGGAGGCCATTGTTGTGGCGTAACCGGACCCTGCCGCAGGTTGTTTGATCCTGTTTTGGGCCTGAAAAGGCTTTTTCTCAAACCCGCCACATCAGCTGAGAGGGTCAGGGCACAGACTCTATCCCTTCTGTCTCTCTCTCTCTCTCTCTCTCTCTCTCTCTCTTTCTCTCTCTCTCTCTCTCTCTATATATATATATATATATATATTTATATATATATATATGTATCCACATATTGGTTGTTGGTTTAGGGCTTATTATCAAGGCTACACAGCAAGACCAAGCTCTGATGATATGGTGATGAGATCACAGCTAGCTATGATGAGTTGTATGGCATGAAGTGGCGCAGGCAGACCACCGTCTACAATAGCC
>NC_139661.1:19812445-19822445 GCF_951799395.1 Argentina silus
TGTGTGTGTGTGTGTGTGTGTGTGTGTGTGTGTGTGCGTGCGCCCATTGTGTAGCTTTTTGACGCGCCCAGCTCCCGATAGATGTCTCAAAGTGCTGAGTCAGCATGGAGGAGGAGGAGGATGCAGAGAGGCACATGTAGTGCACTCTTAGATCAGCTGCCACAGACAGACAGACAGGGCAGACAGACAGACAGACAGGGCAGGCAGACAGGACAGGCAGGGTGCCCTTGAGGTGCTGTGTGCAGGCAGGGTGGCGTGTATGCTCTTTCAACTCTCTGCTCTCTTGAATCTCCTCTTTTGGGCCGGGGTTTGTAGTTGAGGCTAGGAAATCGATTGGGATATATAGGGCGGAGCCTCAGATACACAGGAAACCCACTATAAAGGCAGCCGAAGTCAAAGCCTAAGACATTATGTGTAGAAAAAATGCTTTTGTTGAATGCGTATAATCTACTCATTCCATGTTTTTGATGATGTATCAAATGCAATACATCATGCTAAATGTGACAGGATCGAGATGTGTTGTTAATTTAAAACATATTCAGTGGAACATGTTCTCTGATAAAAAAAATCCCAGCCACTGTAGATGGCCTGTACAATCAAATATGGCCTCACAAAGCCCTATGCTGAATGTCTCCCAATATGCTTGTCAATGGCTTCTATAGTTTCGGGGAAACGTAATAGCATAATACCTCGTCAGAGGAAGGGAGTGTGTGGTGCATTTGGAAAGTATTCAGACCCCTTCACTTTTTCCACATTATGTTATGTTACAGCCTTATTCTAAAATGGATTCAGTTCATTTTTTTCCTCATCAATCTACACATAATACCCAATAATGACAAAGTGAAAACAGGTTTTTAGAAATTGTTTCTAATTTATTAAAAATAAAAAATGTAAAAATCACATTTACATAAGTATTCAGACCTTTTACTCAGTACTTTGTTGAAGCACCTTTGGCAGCGATTACAGGGTATGATGCTACGAGCTTGGCACACCTGTATTTTGGGAGTTTCTCCCATGCTTCTCTGCAGATCCTCTCAAGCTCTGTCAGGGTCAGCTCTGTCGCTGCACAGCTATTTTCAGGTCTCTCCAGAGATGTTCAATCGGGTTCATGTCCAGGCTCTGGCTGGGCCACTCAAGGACATTCAGAGACTTGTCCCGAAGCCACTCCTGCGTTGTCTTGGCTGTGTGCTTATGGTTGTTGTCCTGTTGGAAGGTGAACCTTTGCCACGGTCTGAGGTCCTGAGAACTCTGGAGCAGATTTTCATCAAGGATCTCTCTGTACTTTGCTCCATTCATCTTTCCCTCGATCCTGACTAGTCTCCCAGTCCCTGCCGCCGAAAAACATCCCCACAGCATGATGCTGCCACCACCATGCTTCACCATAGGGATGGTATTGGCCAGGTGATGAGCGGTGCCTGGTTTCCTCCAGATGTGACGCTTGGCATTCAGGCCAAAGAGTTCAATCATGGTTTCATCAGACCAGAGATTCTTGTTTCTCATGGTCTGAGAGAAAGTCCCTGCAGCGACAGAGCTGAGAGGGTCTCCAGAGAAGAATGGGAGAAACTCCCAAAATACAGGTGTCCCAATCTTGTAGTGTCATACCCAAGAAGACTTGAGGCTGTAATCGCTGCCAAAGGTGCTTCAACAAAGTACTGAGTAAAGGGTCTGAATACTTACAGTATGTAAATGTGACGTTTCAGTTTTTTATTTTTAATAAATTAGCAAACATTTCTAAAAACCTGTTTTCACTTTGTTATTACGGGGTATTGTGTGTAGATTTATGAGGAAAAAAATTAATTTAATCAGTTTTAGAATGAGGCTGTAACATAACAAAATGTGGAAAAAGTGAAGGGGTCTGAATACTTTCCGAATGCACTCTATGTTGGAGGGGTAGGGGTGGGGGGGTTAATCTAGGTTTGGGGGGGGGTTGGAGTGTGTAAGGGGGATCTGATAATGCGTTCCCCCAACCCCCCCCCCACACACACACACACACACACTGCCTCATATGAGAGAAGAGTAACCCAGCTCTAACCCCACAGACACTCCCTGGCTTGTGTCTCTGTGTGTCCCTCTATGCAGCCAGGCACAAAACCCTGGGCATCTTATCGCCTTCTAAGGATATCATGTAAGACAATACATGTGAGAAGGTCCCTGGGTGAACAATACGAGGAAAGTGCAGTCGTGGTATGAAGGGGTACTCATGTCAGCGGCCATTGTTGTGGCCTTTTGTTGCCGTGGAGCAGACTGGGAACTTCAGAACTTTAGAGCAGATCCTTTCATTTGTAGGCCCTGGAGTTTGTGAGAAATGTGTGAGAAATTCCCGCCTTCGTGTTTGTATGATATACGGGCGACATGCTGTGGTCATGTGTGTGTTTGCTGTGCTGTGGTTGTAACTAATGTTGGGTTAAGCTGTCTGCCTGATACTTTACAGTTTGATACATGAGATCAATTGTACTGTGACATGGATGGGTGACTTCTGGAAAAAGCCATGGGGAAGGGTAGTTGATGCCCAGGGAGAAAGTTCACCCCAAGACATTAAATATAATTGTAATGTATGGTTTTGACAGAGATTGTTAGGCATTGTTTGACTTTCCCTAATCGTTTCTGTCTCTCTGTCTTTCAGGAGGAATACACCCCACTGGAAGGCCCTACACAGCTACAGAACATCAACTGGATAGAGGTGTGGCCGATGGGGATTCAAACCTGGGTCTCTCACATGGAAAACATGTGCAAGCACACTGACCTAAAGCCTAGGCATTAACCTTGGAGAGCTAATGTATGTCAGGTCTCAGGCAAGGCTACTGTTCCAAACCATCTCCACTACAAAGACATGGATTTCCATCAGGTTTTGACAGTCAGGACACACTCCTGTGAAAGACACAGAAAACATCTACTTTGATCTCCAACTATTTAAATGAAGTTATTTCTATATAATTTGTATATCAATCAGTTGAAAATGTGTTGTCATACATAATAATGTTAATAATGATGTGTCATTCACTGGGTTATAAGTATTCTGGGTTGTAAGTGTTACATTGTTATTCTGAGCTGTAGAAGTGTGTATCATTCCACTGGATTTTGAAAGAACAATGTTTAAAGCAGCAACAGTACTTTATGGAGATGTATTGTGTTACTACTATCCTGATTAAAACAATACACATTAAAGCCTCCAACATGTTTTACAATGTAATATATTGTTATGTTTTTAATCTATTTTCTTAATTAACTAAATAAACTGTATTTTTAAGGAATTTGTGGTTTCTGTTCCTTTTTTTCCTTTTTTTTCAGATGTCTATTTTATTCTATTATTCTATTGTCACTTTATTTAGTTGTTGTTGTTTGTGATATGAGCTGCTGTAACACCTTAATTTCCCCTCTGGGATCAATAAAGTACGTATCATCATCATCATCATCTTCATCATCATCATCATCATCATCATCTTTTTGGAAAGCTTCCTCAGCACTGACTGAACTTTACGTCTGATATAATGGAATCCAAAGTGGGTAGCAAAGGAAAATGGCTGATATGAAGAATGTGTTGTTTCTGATAAACCTTGACAATCCAGATGGAAACAGACAGTTCATGTACAGTACAAAGAAACAGTGAAAAGATACAATGTTAGATAGTCATACTTTGACATTGGGTTGCAGCGTCTGTCAAAATGAGGTAAGACTGTGAAATCAAATGGTGAGGAGACACAATGCTCATTACTGACATGAACTTGACAACCAGACACACTTTTGCAGCCTCGTCCTATGTACAGTTCATGCCAAGTTTGTATTTGCAAGCAAGATGTATCCTCTGGTTTCTCTTTCTCTTTCACGTTGTTTGCCTTAATTTTTTATTTTGTTCAACATCGGGGAGGATCAAAGTTTTTATTCATAGCTCCTCTGCTACCTGTCTGTCTCGCCTCTCCTCCTGACAAAATGTTATATTCCTTCCCTCTCCCTCCTCTATCTCTTTCTCTCTTCTCTCTCTCACTCTGCTGTCTTTCTTTCTCATCCCTCTCTTTCACTCTGCTATCTTTCTTTCTGCTGTACACTCTTTAATTGTCTCACTCTATTTTTTTCTCTCCTTCCTAAACCCATTAATTCTTCCCCTCTCCCTCTTCCTCCCTCCCTCCCTCCCTCCCTCCCTCCCTCTCATTCATTCTCTTTTCTCACACTCTCTACCCCCTCCTCATTTCCCTTACCAGCCCTTCCTCTCCCTCTCTCTCTGCCTCCCTCCCTCCACTCTTCTCCCTCTCTCAGATGTCAGATCAGAGTCGAGTCTTCCATTCACCCTGTCATCACATTTTTCACACAGCCCCATCCCTTAATTGGGGCTGTATCATCATATCATATCATGTAGAGTACCTGGGCATGGCAGGAGATGAAAGATGGCCTCGATCTTTCCCTCACACACACACACACACACACACACACACACACACACGCACACACACACGCACACGCACACACACACACACACACACACACACACACACACACACTCAGGAATGCATGCATGCACACACACACACTGGAACGTGCACACACACACATACACACACACGCACAAACAGGAACGCTTGTGCACACATGTACAAATACACACACACACAGACACACAAAGTGGTCAGGATCACCAGTGGCCAGATGCAATCACCGGGAGAGGAAGATATGTTGTATCTGTGTTTTGGTACCTTGTGATGACATCAAGTCCAGTGGGTGTGATTGGTCGACGGTGACAGGTGAGTGTTTGTGGATTCTGTGCTTGTCCAGTAATATCTGTTAGTGGCTCGGTGATGAGACGTAGGATGCCCTGCAGCCGGTGTCATAGACTGTTTGTTAAGACTTCCTCGCTCTCAGATATGTAAGCACTACTGGCTGCAGGGCGTCTAGGACGTTGGAGGTGTGCATTAACAAGGTTATCGCTCCTCTGGTCATTTGAAGGGTCAACTTTTAACTGCAAGAATAGCACGTTTCAGGGGGAATCCTCGCAAAAAAACCGATGTGATCCGTTTTATAAATGCATTAACGCACTCCAGGGTGTTCATCGACAGACGATATTTGCACACTTCCGCAGGGTGTGACCGAAGGTCATGTGTTAACGCGTCATGCGTTAATGCTTACTTATTTATTTGTCCGGATGCTGCTTCCTGTGTCATTTCACAGATACAGTATCAGTCAAAAGTTTGGACCCACCTTCTCATTCAATTTATTTTTTATTATTTTGTACATTGTAGATTAATATTGAAGACATCAAAACTATGAAGGAACACATATGGAATTATGTGGTAAACAAAAAAGTGTTAAACAAACCAGAATATGGTTTATATTTTAGATTCCTCAAAGTAGCCACCTTTTGCTTTGATGACTCTTGGCAAGGTGTGTCCAAACTTTTGACTGGTACTGTAGGTCACATATGACCATTCTCAGATAGTGATGCAGTGTCAACATTGCACTTTTAAGTCCACTTCAAGGATGTGACGGCTTACACTGTTATGATCCTACTCAGTGTTTCAATATCCCTACTGTCTGTCTCAGGGGGAGGCTGGTGGAGGTAGAAATCGAACGACGGGCTCATTCCATGCCTTGCATTACAATGAGCCCATCCTTCGATTTCTACCTCCACCAGCCTCCCCTGAGACTATGATGCAGGTAGGGAGTGTTGAAGGGCAGTATATTTTCACACTAAAAACAGTGAAAACACCATGTGACTTTGGGCAGGTGCTAGATCGTTAGGTATGAACTAAAACAAAAAGGAAAGGCCACTACCCCTCACTACCTAGGACGGCCACTACCCCTCACTACCTAGGACGGCCACTACCCCTCACTACCTAGGACGGACACTACCCCTCACTACCTAGGACGGACACTACCCCTCACTACCTAGGACGCTTTTACTGTGGGCTAGACTTGTGCTACCTACTACCAACTCAAAAACAGACCCGATCAAGCACTTTGTAGCCTGTATAATGAGAATCCAGTTGGATTATTAATCAGAGATGCGTCAGTGTAAACATTTAGATTAAGGATTTTTTTGTCATATATAATCTAATATTTACAATAAAAAATGGATGTCAGGGATCAAATTCCATTAACCTGATTGCTTGACGAATGTCCATTGAAATCCAATGGAGACGAATGCAACCTTGTAAGTTATAGATCATAGGTGAATCAGGTCTTCCTGGAATCGCAGAGCTGCTGCCTTACATCTTTCAGCACAATTGAATTGAGCCAGGAGCATTCGGGAACCACAAAAAGCTCAGGCAGCCTGGCACTGGAGTTACTTAGGATTGATCCCAAGTAAACAGTGAAGAATTAATGCAAGAATTTTATTGTTGACACACCATTTCAAGAAAAATATTCAGAAATGTTTTTGTTTTTTTCCGGCCAAGGTACATAACCTTGGCTGGGGCTGGGAAAGAGTATCTAACTTCCAAAAATCCATTACGTCTCGTGGAGGATTTGTTTTTCTTCTTTCTTTTTTCTTTTTCAAAGGACAGAACAGTATTTCACTTTTATCTCCAGATAGCAGGACTTGGTGTTATCTTATTTTGTTTGGGAAGAAAAGACTCACAAACACCATCCAACCTCGTGATCCCAACGGATGGCGAGATACCAAGCAGCGTTCCCCAAGTTTGGAAACTTCTCTGTAAGAAAAATGAGGTCCACCTGAATGTACTATAGTGTGTTTTTTTCATGCATTCCACCCAAGAAGAGGGGTAGCTAGCAAAGGACAGTTGCCTTTGAAGACGTTTCCAAGAGACCATATAGCTCGCGTACAGCTGAACGAATGTAGCATTGGCACCACTGTTGGGGCTGGTACATATCTCTTCAGAATCCTATCGTTCAAATCTACTATCCTGGGAAACTGGGTCCCTGAAGAGGAGAGTAAGTAACAGCAAGGAGAAGAGAACCAAGGAATGTGGCATTTGTGACGTTCCTGTCAAGATATCGTTGGGTTATATTTCTCCTAACGTTCCAACAACGTTCCTTGAGTGTTGTAAATATGTACAGTATGTACATCGTAGGCTTTTTCATCCATCCACAGTTGTGGATGGTTTGTAAGGACTCTTACAAAGCTTACAAAGCTGGTTGTATTTCACACATCCTCCTCACAACATTCAAGGATTTTACAAGGCCTAAGATCATGGAAATATTCCCTTAATTTCTCACAAAAGCAAATATATCTAGTTTGTGTCTCTTTGAATTGGAGAAGTGTCTCTGATCTACTGGTCTGAGAGGACAGGAGAGCCTGCAGGTCATGGCTGCAGTCTGCAGACCTCTCTCCCCTCAGAAGGAATCATAGCTCTTGTTAGAACAGACTGACATGAAACACCAAGACTGCTCAGGTGGAGCTGTCTGTGTGTGTGTGTGTGTGTGTGTGTGTGTGTGTGTGTGTGTGTGTGTGTGTGTGTGTGTGTGTGTGTGTGTGTGCATGTTAGAAGCCCAGTGAATAGTGATTGATTTTGAAGTGTAGAATCTTGACAGAGTGTTTGGCTATCCCATGAGGCACGAGACCACAGGGCCGAAACAGACAAACATGCTCTCTCTCTTTCTCCCTCACTCTCCATCTTTCTATCTCTTCCCTCTCTCAATCTGTCCCGCTGTCCGCCTCTCCCAACCCACCTCTCTCTCTGTTGCTATCCCCCCCCGCCCCCCGCTCCTTTCAGATGGTTTTATTGATATCTAACACTCCTATTTATTGCTGCCAAAATGAGGCGCAGTGGTGAGTAGGGAATGTCTTATATGGGTCAATAATAGACAAGCCGGCCAGTGAATTCACAGCTGCTTTGTTTACACTCTTGAGATTGACCCGTGTCAAACTCTCATACCTAGAGAAAATAAGCAAGTGAAAACAGATAGATGAGATGGAGAGGTCTCTGAAAACACGATTCCATAGGGCGCACGAGCACGGCAATGATAGCCCCGTGACAAAAAGGCTGGGTGAGTGAATTGACTTCAACTCAGCTAGTTACCTCTGCCGGAAGTCACCCCTTTGTTGTGCCAACTGTACGAAGCGTATAGCCGAGACTATCATCGAGGATGATGTGCACTCTGACTTGTGGATTGTCACTAAGTCTGGGTATAGCAAAACAGAGGCTGCGTTCTCCGCTGCTCCCCTGCTCCCCTGCTCCCCTGCTCCGCCATTAGTGTCACCCCACCTCCTGGGAACCCAGGCTTTGTTTTGCCATCATGCCCCCACGGCGGCCTGGTGGTTGGTTTAAACAAGCAGTACTCTTTTTCAGCGCGCCTTTCAATTAAACCGTGCCCCGCAGCACCCACCCGACACCATTTCATAGTGCAGAGCAACACGAGACAGAGAGAGTGAGAGAGAGAGAGAGAGAGAGAGAGAGAGAGAGAGAGAGAGAGAGACAGAGAGAGAGAGAGAGAGAGAGAGAGAAAGAGAGCGAGAGAGAGAGAGTGA
The DNA here is from genome assembly GCF_951799395.1 of Argentina silus. Lineage (NCBI taxonomy): Eukaryota > Metazoa > Chordata > Actinopteri > Argentiniformes > Argentinidae > Argentina > Argentina silus. The sequence goes on from NC_139661.1 coordinate 19,820,862, forward strand.
GAGAGAGAGAGAGAGTGAGAGAGAGAGAGTGAGAGAGAGAGAGTGAGCGAGTGAGAGAGAGAGAGTGAGAGAGTGAGAGAGAGAAAGAGAGAGAGAGAGAGAGTGAGAGTGAGAGAGAGAGAAAGAGAGAGAGAGAGAGAGAAAGAGAGAGAGTTATATTGTGTTCTATTTGTTGTTTGTTCTTGGGTCAGTAAACATGATATCAGTGAGTTACCCACGGTGACGGACTGATGACATCACCAGAGGGGTTGGGGAATCCCCCGAGGGGTCTGGTAACCCTGAGGTCATGGTCATAGTCGTGGTCCATGTGGTCAACCCACAGCTGCAGGGGAATGTGACCAATGGTAGGGATCAAAGGCAGGGCCGCAATTGTCCCCAGGAGATTTCTTTCCAGCTCAACAGCTGGAAGCTAAATGAACTACATATCTGAGGGGATTTCTTTTTTTTTTTAAGTCTTTATAATATCTTACTAGAGACACTTGACTTGAAAAACTTCCATTGGTGTGTTCAATATAAACATCACAGATAATAATGTCAATATGTCCATACTGTAGTCTGAACGTCCAGTGTTTTATCCAGTGGTACTCTCTGTGTACCTAGACCCCTGAACTTGCTCTATTAAACGGGGTACTCTACCTCTGTCTCCCTCTCTTTGTCTCCCTCTCTCCCTCTCTCTGGCCCTGTGTCCTATGGCGACCAAGCCCAGGTCAAGCTCTCCCATTCAGGGGGGACCTAGGGGCTGAGACGAGGCACAAAGGCCTAGACCGTCTAGACGCCGTCCCGAAGCCCTGACCCCAGATTTAAATCCTGCCTCCCTCGGGGCCTATCACACCATTGTTCCCTTGTTGGTGAATACTAGTTCCTGATTGAGTGACACCGTGACAGACGAATAGTCACTTCCTTCAACTTCAGAATGCCCTTAAACTTGAACTACAGGCATGTACTGCAGCAGTGGGACTTGAAAGTGAAAGTCATGAGGAGAATTGGATCAACAAAAAAACATATAAAGATGGTTTTGGAAGAAAACACTCATATAACGCACATATTCCGTTCAGTAAACAACTAGTTTCAAATAGATTATAGAATCTTATTTGTGTTTTATAACAATTTGGTGTGATTTGCGAAAGAAATATTCTCGATGCTCAGTCAAAAAAAGGGCCCGAGGTAGGGGATGAGGGGTATTTTAGGCTAGCTAGTTATTATAGTGGGGGGGGGGGGGCGGGCTAGTCTGGGGTGGGGGAGGAGTTGTATGTGGGGGTGGGGTCTTGAGGGTGGGGTGTCTGGATTTGGGGCGAAGTGGGGTATGGGTAAGTTGACTGTGGATGGGGTGGGGGTAGGTTACATGGTACTGTAGGGGTAGCTATACTGTGTCTGGTTTTAGAGTTTGGAGGGAGATTAGCATACAGACTCAGACAGGCTTGAGACAGTGGTGTGGTAGACAGGCATTAGTAGACAAGACAAGAGCAGGCCACTTCGGTTCAATGGCCCACATGGGAACATGGCTACTGCTGCTTCCTGCGCAGCATAGTCTGGTCTGAGGCACCTTACTAACCCGCATGCAAGTCAAGCCTCTGTGAGAACAGT
>NC_139661.1:19827445-19852445 GCF_951799395.1 Argentina silus
TACACCAACATTAAAATAATCCAGGGATTACTGCATTAGCCTTGGCCCACTTTTGGAATTTACTACAAACCAAAAAGCATTTGAGACATAAAGACTACTGTCCCTGCACATAAAACAGTATCAACAACAACACAAACATTGAAACTGAATTGAAAGACTGAAACAAATAAAAATAATGAAAGAGGAAATAATTAAAATATGTGGAAATGTTAGTTACATACAGAGTTACAGTAGGGGGGCCAAAGGGCTCAACAGAAGGAACGTCCCTCCACTCTGCGCTGTGAGAGATGAAAATCCTCATCAATGCAAATGAGTGTTCAGAACCTGCCTGGGGAACCCTGCATGCGACCCACCACTCCCAGATAGCCAAGAGCACACAGGCGTTGACCTCCAAATCCTGTTGTCTTACACCAGTCTGCAGCAGCTCCATAGTAGCTCAGATAGAGATTCAGTTCTATCCTCAGATGCCTGGAGTCCCTTAACATCCCCATACTTTCATAGACTGCTGACGCCAGAGAAAATAAGGACACTTCTAATTCTGCTGCTGCAATTACCTGATTATAATGAGTCCCCCCCCATCTCTCTCTCTCTCTCTCTCTCTCTCTCTCTCTCTCGCTATCTCTTTCTCTCTTAATCACCCACCCACCCACACAGACAGACACACACACACACACACACACACACACACACACACACACACACACACACACACACACACACACACACACACTCTCCTTGTTACCATTGTTTTTTTTTTCATGACAGATTTGTCACTGGGTAGATTATGTTTTGGTGCGGTCCTCATGAATCCGTCTGTCAGTATCAGAGGGACAGTGTTTTGGAATGGCCTCACACCTATGACAGTATAAGGGGGGAGGGGGGGGAGTAGGGTGGGGGGGGGAGTAGGGTGGGTGAACCTCACTCCAAGCACACTGGGACCTCCCCGTCTATTAGACAGGCACTTCAGTGAAACAGTGGTCCTGGTAGAATGGAGGGTGAGAGAAAGGTATGGGGGTTTACCCTCAGCATGGGGTCGCTCTGACCCAATGGACCCTCATAGAACCCTGCTCTATGAGGGTCCACGGCCCTCCCCTTTTCAGACCCGCTCGGGTGGCCACTCAATACGCCTGTTGAAAGAACATTCAAACATAGGAAAAAGGAATGTTTTTAAAGAAACTCCCGAAAACGAAATAACATTGCTGCAATAGTTTTGGTAATGGTTTGATGTACCCATGAGTGAAATAGGTATAACAGTGGAGGGGAGTATTTGGTCTCAGTTAAACAGATGTGTAGTTTGTCCACATTGACTAATCATACTGTAGATGGCATGGGGCTTGCTGCTTGTAAAAGACACAATAACCCTGTGTTTGTCTTGTCAAGCAACTAATCGTCTGGTCCTGCAAGCTGTAGAAATGGCACCATTGCAATCTATGTGAACCATTGGGTATTTGAAGAATGACCCATTGAGGTCGTACTGTATATATCAGTGGGATATGGCACAAAAACCGACATTTAAAACCAAATATTTCAGCCTTTGAAGTACAGTATTTGTGGCATTTACACTTACGGAAGGGATAGCCTATTTGGTTCCATGTTACATTTCCCATGATTAGAAGAAAATAGTCTTGTTCAATCAGGCCAGGCTCCCCTCCTTCCGTTGCTGTAAAGCAGTCTTAGCCGATAGCCTCTGCCCAAACGAGCGTGCACATTCATGAATGCTGCTGCCTAATTAGAATGCCTAATGGAAGCACAGTGGAAGGACAAGCCTGCAATAGTAAGTGTTGGATAAGAACACAGTGTAATACTATGGAAGTAGGGAGAGGCTTGGGACAGGGTCCAAGGCCATGAAAGGTTCATGTTAGTGTGCTCCATGTACAGTTAGCATCAGAGCATAGGGAGCTAATGTCAACAGTGGAAGGTCGTGACATTTACATATGGAGGAGGTATTCAAATATCAGCGGCAGAGAATATCGAAGTAACTCAAATTATTGAATGGCAGGAATAATTTTCAATTGTATACCATACATGAAAATAGACAAAACAAATATACACCACCCTCCAAACAATGATGACAATGATGATTTGTAAAAAGTAGGAAAATGTTAAAGAAGGCAAGAGACAGTGTTAGTGTTTAGATGATTGAGGTCAGGTATATCTTCAGTAGTCTTGTGAAGCCATGCCTCTAAATTGCGATGTTCTCAAGCCAGGTTACATCTACAGTAACCACACAGTTTATTCAGGACCGACTAAACACACATTGTTAGAAGTGTTACTCCAAACAACAACAACATACTATAGAGTATGTTTCAGAAGTAGTTATTCACTGTCTTACTAGCGGATCAGCTTCCTGTATAGCCTCTGCTAAATTGTCAAACAGAATTGTGTTATGGTGCATTGCTATGGCGAAACAAATGCATGCTCCAAAAGCCGCATTATTCTATTTAAGGGGAAAAAGCTCTTGGTTTGCGTTAAGGAACACAATACATCAATTATTCAGTAGTATTTGCATTTGCATTGTAATTTGCATTCTTTCAGATTAAAGAGAATGGGGTAGGAGGCACCGCAACAAAGAGACTTCTGAATTCCTCTCCAAACCGTTTTACAGTGCCGTTGGTGAGGCACTGACGTGGAGTTTATTGTTCTATTTCTCCTGCTGCTTCGAGGTATACTGCTGAGATCAGTGGCACACATTTCAAACTGTTGTTTGATTAATAAAAGAAGGCAATGATGTTTAATGCTCGCTGGCTTTCAAATACCAAAAAGCCTTGTCATTAAAAATGAAGTGTGACACTCTGCAATGAGTGTGTTTGATTGACTATGTTGAGGTTCTGACTGTAATGTTTCTATCGTCTTTATTTATATTGCAGGGGCTCATGAGTCGGAACTCAAAAGAACAGGAGGCGCTGAGGAGTTGTCACATGGATTAAAAACTAGGAACGGGTGTGAAACGCAGCAGTACACACCAGACTAGATCCTGGCTATTATGTTTCATCTAAAAATAAAACATACTACAGACTGAGTTGAGCTAAAAGAACAGAACTCTGGTGCTCTCTAGAGAATACAGTACAGTGCATGGCCTGGCAATGGTAAGGCTGAGAGTATTGGGGCTTATAACATGGGGGCAATGAAATATAGAGGATGCCTATTCATTATGAATGAAATTAATGTGATTCAAATTCACCTACAAAGCTCTATATTGTCAGAAAAGTATTATATTTTAAGCACACCGTGTTTAACACACACACACACACACACAAACACACAAACACACAAACACACAAACACACCGACAAACACACTTCCGACACTCCACATTCCAACCCTATCATAGGCTACCTTTGATACAAATAAAACATGAGCTAAGTATATTATTGTGATGCTGATAACTATGTGAGGAATCATTGCAATAATTGTGATGGTTTAGAATGGATGTTTAAGGTTCAGTCTTCAAATTTGCTGACACTCGGATTATAAGCCATAATTACTCAAATCTCACAGATTGTTTCAATGTAACATGTAGGTTACTAGGTTACACAATGTTTTCCTTTTACTGACACACAGACAACAGCCCAACATCATGTACTTTCTATCAATTAAAAGAATCTTGTGAAAACACTGCTGGCTGGAGTGTTGTGTTTACACAATATATGTATTCTCTTATAATTGAAGCCATTTTATTGATATACATCTGAGATTGGCGGGATTTGTTTTTAGCACAGCATGGTACGGCATTATGGAACTCGAGAACATTGTCTATTTGTCTATGCGCCTACAGGAAATGTATATGTCTATGTACAATGCCTTGTACACAAAGACATAACCTTGCTGAAAATAGAAAAAAAGTTATATTTTTCTATGACCAGTTCACAGCAGCATAAGAGGAGGTGCAATGAAATTCTCCAACTGTTTATTGACAAAATAGTCTAAGCATCAGACAGTGGTTACCCTATACACCTGTACTACAGACAATACACCAGTGTGGTGTAAACACTACACTAAGTGGACATGTTTACTGAACATTCTCTGGAGAAATAGGAAGAGTATTCCTCTCTCGTGACAACCATTTCTACAGACTGTCAACGTTTATTCACACAACTAACCCTTTCTGTGTCTTCGAATACCATCCTTAATCCAGGCTAAGCTTTTACAAAAGGAACTTTGTGGCGTCAGAGGCAATATAATTCGGTGCATAAAAGCACATACATATCACATACTGTACACCTAACAGTAGGCCACATGACATTTCCAGAGATACATACAGTACCAGTCAAATGTTTGGACACAAACTTGCCAAGAGTGTGCAAAGCTGTCATCAAAGCAAAAGGTGGCTACTTTGAAGAATCTAAAATATAAAACATATTCTGGTTTGTTTAACACTTTTTTTGTTTCCTACATAATTCCATATGTGTTCCTTCATAGTTTTGATGTCTTCAATATTAATCTACAATGTAGAAAATAATAAAAAAATAAAGAAAAACCATTGAATGAGAAGGTGTGTCCAAACTTTTGACTGGTACTGTACACCTAACAGTAGGCCATATGACATTTCCAGAGATACATAGTTAAAAGCAACACATTTACAGCAACACAGTACAATAAAGTGCATTTAGTTCACAAATGGGGATGGAGGGGGGGGGAATCTGAGTGTGTGCTAAATTAAAGACCAGGAGCTTAAGAGGACCGCATGACTGCTGGCACAAAGGTAGAGCTTCTCGCCTGGTTCTAGGACAGAGACCATATCCTGCAGCCTGTCTAACATTGTGTATTATGCCCTTGCCTTTTTTTGTGCACCGTTTTTAGTGTAGGAGGTCTCTGCCCACTATCCTGCCTCTCACTGGCGTTACCCGCCAGCTCTGGTTCGTGATGGTGAGGGAACCAGACCAGGATGTTGTGCTGAATGTGTGTTATGTGATGTTAAAACTTTTGTCAGCAAAAGTTTGACTCCCTGAACACACATTCAGACTAGAAGTAATGCTTTTACGCATCTGAAAATTCCCATCACCTCCTACCACACCAACACAACCAAGCCTCAATCATCACTACGTCATCTATTGCTATATGTTCAATAGAGGAAAGTATATTGATTATAATGCCCCCAGTGAAGTGTTTTGTTTCTATTCTGATGAATAATTAGGCCTTTTCTTTATCCTATCCTGTCTGTCTGTCACAGCTCACAGGCCTGTACAACACAGCACTCATCTGACTGTCAGCCCCTACGTCCATAAGTTGCTAAATACACATACATATTTATATACCATTCATGAAGTAAACATTCATTGAAACTTAAGTGGCACTGACATCAAATATAAAGCATTTTCTGTATCTAAATTCCTTCTCGTTTGACAGACAGACCGGCATAAAAAAAAAAAGTCACGTGTATCTCACGTCTTCCGTTCTAGGGGGTCCTATAGTACGTTTACGGTGATCTGTAGAGTGCCTACACACAATGAAGGAATTGCATGCATTATTATGAATTCGCATTTGTTGTTGATAGATACATTTGCATATCAATTCATAGGGAATAAAGAATTACATTAGCCTTTTGTTATAAAGACAGCAACGCCCATATATTTGTTTTGGCAATCAGGCATATCTAGTTACGCCTATCTACCCAGAGTCTTAGCGTGACCTCTACTGCAGTTGAAAACATTCGGGAACCGAGGTTGAATCAATTGATGACAGGCGATGTGAAATAGACCTGCTTGGAATGGGTGCTTATATGATTTACCCATAAATTACACTTGAATATCACCAACGTTAAAAAGGCTTATGTGCTCCACGCCGCTAGATTTCCGACTCGGGGTGCTTAGTGTGACACTTGTCGGCGTTGAGTCCATTTCAGCTCCACTGCATCAACATGGTGAGTATGAGAGGTTAGCAAGACGGCTAGTCCGTTAGCTTGATCACCAGCCAGCAAGCTTGAAGACAGCGAACGACACCTTCAATGCAATGGATGACGAACACCTTTTTTCATCTGTACTGTACTTTGCCAAAACCCGTTATACTAATTCAATATTTTCGAGAGTTTTCAACCATGCATACATGCTGTCAGTGTAATTGTGCTCGCTAGCATGCTGCTAGCTATCCGCCTTGCTAGTAGCTAGCACGCTACACCTGTGCAGTCAGTGGCTGTCAAATGTATATATGAATATAGATAGCTAATCCATCATCTTTTCTGGTGCGGGTGATGACTGATTCTCAGATAGTACAATCCCGCGTTACCAGTTGTTTTACCTGTCTTCACCTTGAAATTGCCATTCATTGAGAAAGTCCAGCTTTTAGGCTGATGAAAAAGGTGTGTCCCTCACCTGGACACCGACTCGTTTTGACCTCGGAATGCCCTCTGTTTGTGAAGGATTTGTCTAGGTTAAATCATAATGTAGGTCAATCTCTATCATGAAAATGGTGCTGTGATATTGAATCTATCCCACTGAATCCCTATTCCACTTTCTCTTATTTCTTTATATTGAGGTGGCATATTAGATTCAAATCTCTAGAGAAACCTGTGGAGACCAACTTTCAGGGCTGCTAGTTTCAGGCCCATTCCCCCATGGCACTGCCAGCCAGAAATGCAACAAATGCAACAAACTGAAGCAGAATGTAGGCCTAGGTGACATCCAGGATCAAAACACCCTTAGTTCTTCTAGACCCAGACTTGTGTCTTGTTATCAATTTCTTTATTTTTGGTGAATGGGGTGTTGTAGGCTAGCTGTTCTGAGAAAATAATTTGATGTGTATTTAACATGCTAAGTGTCTTGCATGTACATTAGCATTTACATATTTATGTTAGTATTCATGGATATTGAGAGCTGACTCCTCTCAGAAAAGGTTATAGGCTATAGGCTTTACATTTGTACATTTCAAATTGGCCAGTGAAAGCCCAATGCAGAAGACATGGCAAGTTAAATCTGTAGTATTGCATAGGTAACCCTTATGGTTAGCCTAGTTGGAGGGAAAAATGCTGGAGTGATGAGTAATAGTATTGGAGAGAGCTGGCTGTCTGCTCTCCATTATCCAGGATGTCTTCTAACTAGCCCCTGGCTCTCTGCGGTGGCACTGTCACGCTGCACCTGTGACGCGGTCAACACGACTCCTCATTGACAAGCAGTAGAAACATTGACAAGAGTGCATACGATCCCATTCATTTCCGCCCCTGCAGGAGTAGGGTGAAGTAGGGTGGATAAATGACCAGTTTACAGGAAAATAATACATTTATTGGGTGTCCTGGTAATAACCTCAACTTAACCCACCAACTGTCAGAGAGCTTAACCGGAGAGCAAAGGAGTAGTGGAGATGGTATAACCTCCCTGGTCTCCAGTTGGTTTCAGGGGCAAGGTGGCAGTTGGACGATTGAGCTTTCAGAGCTAGTGGTTATTTCCACTGGGACCCCCCCTTAGCCCTCATTTGGTCCCTTTGTGGAGGGGTTCCTGCGGACTGGGCAAGATAAGAGAGTCCATGCTGGTTCAATTTCCCCAGGCCTTGAAGCCTTGTAGGGCTATGTGAAAGTCTCCTATGGAGAACGGTCAGTGTGTGTGTGTGTGCGTGTGTGCGCGTGCGCGCCTTTGACCCATATATCCTGAACATACTGTACTTTCAAGTGAAATTCCCTCTTGCCTGGTGTTGTCTGATACCAGAGGTCACGTGTCTCAAGACGCAAGTAGAGTGTAAATTGCCACATAAATTGGGACCCACTCCCCCTCTGTGCTTCCAGTAGAAGTATTGACTTTGGCTTAAAGAATGCACATCACACTGTGTGGTTCCTGGGGTCTCAACATCCATCCACCCCCCTGTCCCCCTCCCCCTTCCCGCATCTCCCCTCTAACATATCCATCATCTGTTCCCTTCCTTACTTGTGTCTGCCCACTGCTGACCTCCCTCCCTTTTGATCCGATAGTTGCACTGTTCACCAGATCCCTCTCTGAATCCGAGAACTAGAGATCTCTAAATCACTTATTTTCTCTGTAACCTGCATTGTTGTTGACGCTCACAGGGCTCTGGGAAGGTGCCACGTCAGCAGATTCAGCCGTTGAGTATTTTCTTCCACAGGAAAGTCTGGTAAAATTAGTCAATAAAAATGCACAACAGAGCCATTGTAAAACAGTCACACTTTCACTCACATTTATTCTCCCCTACACATGTTTATGACCTCATATCCTCTCTGGGGGTAACAGTGTCCCCAGCTGATGGAAAATGCAGTCCCTCGGCTCCCTAAGCACCTCTTTATGTATTCAGAGGGGAGAGGGCATGGATCAGGGTGGGATGTGGTGTTTGACTGTGTCAGGTGCTAACAATGTTGTTAGAAAGTCAGGTCCCTGATAGACTATCACATGACACAGTCCAGTGGATGGAGTAAGAGGACATGAGTGTCGTCACTCTACATTGGTAAAGATAAAGAGCTGATTCTGCCTTTTTAAGTTTGAGTGAATATTAGTCTGAATGTAGGCTACGGGGTTGAAATTGAACCTCCTGAGCTAAAGCCAAAGCTAGCTATCACAGGACCAGCAATTTCACTGATGACTGTTCTTAGCTTGGTGTCCTTAGCTAAGCATCACTGCTACTGAGAGGTCCACAGTTTGACAAGACACTTGGTTTTCTTACACTGATGGCAGTTTGTGGATGTGCTCCGTTGCCTCGAAGACACCAATAAAGTGGTCTCCCTTTTTTGTTATTGCAGCTGTATATCATATTTTTTAACTGGAGAGAAGAGGGGTGTGCGTGTTTGCAAGTTTACTGCTGTACAGTATGAGACTGAAACAGAAAACAATCCTAAATAGGCATTTTGGAGACCTTATTTCTTTGGGAATGTACTTGAATTGCCAGCGAATTGGAAGTGTACCATCATAAGTGGCTTACTAAGCTTTATTTAATTGTTTCCTAATATTTTTCCAATAATCCCTCTGGGAATTGGGTTTAGGCTGTGTGTCTCCTGTACAAAATTGGTTCATGTCCGAAAACATGATGTGCGACAACTCCTCTAGTGGCACAGGAAATTGTTTTGTTATTTCCTCAGTTGCTCTCCCCTCAAAAATCCATAACTGTTATCTTCAAAGGAAAGTAGCCTTAGTCAGGAAGCATGGAGGAAAGAGAACATGGATGAGGTGAACTCTTCACTTAAGGCACAGTTTTGCAAAGTGATTTCTTCACCTCTCTTTTGTTGTCCCCTAAAGTCAGTTCAGTTCAAAAGTTGTATCCATGTTTTGGGTTTTTATGAATAGGAGCTCACATTAAGTTTAGAGGTATGTGTTCAATGGGACAATTAGCCTAGCCCAATCTCTCTCCCTCTCTTTGTCCCCGTTGAAGGTCACCCACTAGGCTACCTTTCCAAAGTGGATGTACAACTAATCAAAATGCAAACACGAGATGCTGCCATTCTTCTGCTTGCAGTGAACACATTTGTGACGTTCCGTGCTACAGAATAAGAGTTTTCTTGAATATGGACTTAAGACCATGTATGGCAACGTTTTATCACTGAAAAGAGTAGGTCTAGATCTAGCCTGTGTTATTACTTTCAGCCCACGTTTTACACCCATTGGAATTATATTCAATCAAGTGCAAACATCCCTGTTATGCCAGTAGATGAGCATACCATGCAATCAAATCCCAAAGGAAGGCCACCCACACAGGTTGAAGAACATTGTCATTGGCTTTGTGGAGCAGTCGATGCCTCCCGCGTCACCCCGCTGCCCTTTCATTTTGCAGGACAATCATATTCAGCATAGAATATGCGGCCATCAATTACCTATGTCCTCCTCTTGGTCTGACACCACCCTGTACTTCATGACATGCCAGCGATGTAGTTAGAACCCCCTCATGTAGATCGGTTCTGAGAAGCACCTGTGCAGTGGCTGGTTGCCACGGCGATCTGAGGTGGATGATTTAAAACGCCCCAACGTTGCCTCTCCAGACACGTTGGTGAACGTGAAAAGAGGTCAACAGTATTCATGGTCATCCAACACAGTCTCTAGGAGTTGAATAAGAGATGCTTAGTGGTGGAAGCAGTGAGGTGAGCGGTAGGCCTGTTAGTTAAGTATGTTAGTACAGAAGGACTTCTGGACCCAGGTTCACGCTTGGTAGGCGCAATGTAGCCAAACGATTTGCTTTGAAAAACTAAAATGTGTGTTCTTATTCGGCCGATTCTGGTTGGGCTAGTACCCTCCTCCTTGTTTCACTTGTTTTTGAAAATACGTTGTGCCGACTGAGCGGTTTTTGCCGTAGTTTGCCATGTCCTTGCGCTTATAGAGCCGGTCTTTTTTATTTTTTTACCAAGACCACTGATTACTCCCTTTGGGTGAGTCATTATAAAAATGGTAATAGATTCCAATGCAGGAATGGTGGGGTTTTTTCCCCCTCTTGATTCTACCAAGCTATTCTCAATGTTGCTGCCACTTGATCAATACAGCTGCAAGTCTGAGTGATGGAATTCCATATTACATTTAGACATTATTCTGACAAGACGAAACATGAAATGACTTATCTCTATGTGGAGCCAGAGAGCAGTAACTGCATGTCATTTCGGTCCCAATTCCTATTTGAATATGATTTGATTTGTTTTCCCTCCCTCAGGGTGTGATCGGTGTGCAGCTGGTGGTTACCATGGTAATGGCCAGCGTAATTCAGAAGATCATACCTCATTATTCCTTCGCGAGATGGCTACTCTGCAGTGGCAGGTAATGTAGAACAAACTCTACCTGCGTTTCTGACAGTGTCCTAAGTACCTCCCCCGATTTAATCTCCTCTGTAGTTTGCCTTCGGAACAGTTTATTTCAGAGGAGTCCTAACAATGTGGAACAGAGTGTTTTGCTCTACTTGTAAACAGTCTCCTTTTTTCATTGTTTGCTGAAAGGGAGTTTTTCAAATATTTCATCATTAAGTTGCATTGGAAAGACCAAAGGGCATCATCAAATATTGGGACGACCCGAGAGGACTGGATGAATAAAAATAAAACGCCCGCCTCGTTTCGCCTAATTAGCTCCATATGTGTTTTTTGAGTAAACAGCTTCTCAGAACACTTAATAATTCATCAGTGCTTGTTTTTTTTTGTTTTTTTTCCCCCCCTCTTCCAAGGGCTGTTGAAGTTTTTCAAAAAACTTTTGCCCAAGCAGGAGGCCCGGAGTGTCGCTCCAGAGAGTTCCGCAATTAAGTTTCCCGTAATAAATAAATAAACATGAAAAACAAGCCTTCTCTCCGCCCCTCCCTCATTCCCTCACACACATATGCCTCTCAGGGCCAGTGACAAGTGGGTCTCTAAACAAAGTTAAAGAGGTTGCCTGAAATGTTAGTCTTCAAAAGGCTGCACTTAAATTAGTTTCTGTTTTAAGTCCGGCCCTCAAGGAATGTGATAAACTACCCTCTTTGTACACCCGCTAGCTATTGTTTGTAGAAGTGTATTAGAACACTTGAAAACATCCAATATGCTTAATGCTGTGAGAAATAGATTTTTTTCCCACAAAGGTCCTTCTCAATTGCCAATTGATGCTCATAATCATGTTACATCAAGGCTTAAAGGCATTTTGACTAAAGTGTATTTATGCATTTTTGATATGGACAGTTGTAAAAGCTTAGTTTTGTCTGTAATTTTGCTATTATCTTTGCTTCGAACAACAAGCTATTAACAGTCAATCTGATACCTGAAGGAATATGAAGGAGTTATGTAATGTCACTCCTCATACTCTTCCTGAAGGTGCACATGTTATGCAAAATCTGATTTAACTGACGATTTCCAGGATCAGGGATCGCCGCTGTAGACCACAGCCTGCCTGTGTTATTCACTTGCTTCCTCCCTCTCTCCTTTCTCAGTCTGCGGTGGTACCAGCACCCCACAGAAGATGAGTTGAGGAGCCTCGCCGGAAAACAACAAAAAGGAAAAAACAAGAAAGACAGGTAGATTGGGCGGATGGGTGGGGGAGGGAGGGAGGGCAGAGGAGTGGGGGGGGGAGGGCAGAGGGGGGGGGGGTGGCAGTGGCAGCACAGAGGGGTACGAGTGGTGCCTCTTTCATCAGGGAGAAATAAAAAGACGATACCCAGACATTTCAGAGGGACAGAGAACACAGGCCCGTCAGCGCAGAGATGAAGCTGATGTGTTGAGGAGACTCGTTTAAGGCTTGTTTGAAGTCTCTTTTTGTTGAGGACTGAAGTCTCTTTTTGTTGTTTTGTCTCTCTTCCAAGTGCTTGGCGCTCTAAGCTTAGCTTAGAATGGGTCCTGTCTTCTAGCTAGATGGTTCATTTGGTTAAGCTCTGGTTGGTTGGTCGGTCGGTCGGATAGACAGACCAAGCCATCGGCAGCCATCACATTCCAGTTGTGTATACATGAGGTTGGGACCTTTCCAACAGAACCAGTTCTTTGTCAGGGTTAAGTAAGTAGGAGCTATGACTATGTGGACAATGTTCCTAAAGCAAGTTATGAACAGAGGAGCCTCTGTATGGTTGTGATTCGTCAGTGACAAATGACACGTTTCATTCGTAATCTGTGTTGCCGCTCGCCTCGAACAGAAGCCGCGCCATGGCGACGTAGAATGTCCTCAAACTGTTGAATTGAACTCACTGACGTTAACCTTATTCTTACAGCCCCACACGTTTATCCAGACTCCACCTTGGGGCCCCTGTTTTTTTTTTTTGTGGCCTAATCTGATTCTTTAGTCTACATTGGGGCAGGTCGGAGCTCAACGCCACTCTTTTGCTAATCCTGCAAAGCACAAAAAGACGGACCACTGTCCTTTTGCCTGCTCTCGCTACGCATGCGGCTCCGCAGCTTTTGTCTCTGTGCTGACTCCCTGAGCAGAGGGGTGATGCCAAGACCCCCGTTTTTTGTTTTTTTCCAGTCAGGTGCCCCAGAGATGAGAACTGTCAAGGGCATGTTTGGCCCTGGTCTCTCGTCGTGGTATTGTCCTCTTGAACAAACACAGCCCCCTGCGCGTCAGGGAGGCCCAGCAAGAAAGGTTTGCAGGAACAGCTGGCCCCAGCCCCAGCCCCACATCGCCCCCGTAGGCCCCCCCTATCCCATCCCACTGCTCTCAGCAGTCTGCAGTATTTATCCCTGGACATACCCGCTTCAGACAAATACAGCCCTTTGACAAAATATTTAATTTTTGTTAATTTATTAAATATATGGGATTATCTTTCTCCACTAATCCTCAATACAAAGAGCTCACATCAGTGCTAGATGCTGTTTGGCGGGTATATAGACGCCAGTTTGAGGAAAACCGCATGAGGCCAGCCAGGTGTAGCGGCCGTACGGCATGGTTGAGGTCACAGAGAGACACCTGGCTTTTTGTTGGTTCTTACAGATGCCCAAATGTCCTCATTCAGGTCAGTGTGTGATTTTAGTCCGATGTATGTTGTGCTCCACTTTAGGGCAGGTAGCAGACGAACATAGCAGTGATTTATTTGCTCTTCCCTCATTCAAGGTTGGAGTGTGACCAGTTTACCAGGACAATCCTGTGCAATGCTGCTATACTACAGCTGCTTGCGTTATTGACAGCATATTGTCTCCATGTTCTTCAAATTTCTTCCTCTTATTGATTTGTGGCTCTGTCTTTTGTCCCAGGAGGAACAATGGCCACATAGACAACAAGCCTGTGACCATTCCCAAGGACATTGACCTGCAGCTGGAGACCAAGTGTATCACGGAGGTAGACACATTAGGTATGAGCTGTCACATCGATTTGGATTTTGTTTGAACATTTCCCAAACCTGTCCTGACGTATTTTGATGTTCCCCAGATTCTCCATTCTGAATATTAGCCTATTGCAATCAGCGATACGCGATATTTCGGCCATCATATCTGTAATCAGCAGATAATGGCTTAAAAGCATGTTATCGGGCATGGGGCAGATAATGTATTTATTGCTGACATTGTATAGCATTAACTAGCGATATTATCAGGGAAATATCTAATAGCGTATTGGCTCAGAAATGATTTCTCAATCAATAATGCTGTCCCTTGGGGGCGCTTAGCGGCGTAGAACACTAATGCGCTTACCACGTAATCGCAAGGTTCCTGGTTCGATTCCGACCCTCGACTTATCTTGCATGTCATCCCTCCTCTCTCTCACCCATCCTTCCTGTCAATCTCTACCGTCTCTATCCCCAATAAAGTAGAAATGCCCTAAAAACATATTTATAATAATAATAATAATAATAATGCCGTCCCTCCTTCTCTCTGCAGCGCTGCACTACTTCCCAGAGTTCCAATGGCTGGTGGACTTCACAGTGGCCGCCACGCTGGTGTACCTGATCACAGAGCTGTACTACGCCGTGGCCCAGCCCACTGGAGAGATGAACATCAGCGTGGTGTGGTGCCTGCTCGTGCTGGCCTTTGTCATGTATCCTTCTATGTCAGTCAATCAATCACATTACACCTAAATAACACTTTTTACAAGGGCATGGGTTGTCGGTGTTGAAGTACATCCGTTGTGATGGCGATGTTGGATACGCCAGAGCAAATATATATACAGTACCAGTGAAAAGTTTGGACACACATTCTCATTCAATGGTTTTTCTTTATTTTGTATTCTTTTCTACATTGTAGATTAATATTGAAGACATCAAAACTATGAAGGAACACATATGGAATTATGTAGTAAACAAAAAAGTGTTAAACAAACCAGAATATGGTTTATAATTTAGATTCTTCAAAGTAGCCACCTTTTGCTTTGATGACAGCTTTGCACACTCTTGGCAAGGTGTGTCCAAACTTTTGATATTTTTTAAACCTTTAATTTTAGTCACAGCTTCTCGTAGCGTCTTTGACTTTATTCATTCCACGTTCATTCGAACCCTCCCTCTGTTCCTACCTGTTGGTGGGGGAGGTTAACATCCATTTGTCTGCGAGAGCGAACAAATCAGAGAGCCTTGATTATGCCTGAGCTCCATTTCAGCCGTGGGAGAGCCCCAGCAGTCAGCCCGCCCGTCCGTTGGCACTGAAGTGGCCGTAAACTGACAGGCGAAGCTCCCGGTGACTACATGTCTGCCTGCTACCTGCTACTTTCTTCCGCCAAACGCGTCACCAAATCATACGCATTATCCCCCCGCCACAGTCTGCAGGGATCAATCTTTTCCCACGCTCCCTGGCTGAGTGCGGGGATCTGCGCACCCATTTCCTGCCTGCTGCGGAAGATTGGAGGCCCAATTTTCACAGCCCACCGGACTGATTTGCCTGGGAAATGGAGAGACTGACTGGGGAGGGGATGGGATGGATGGGAGCATGGAAGAGGCTGGGTGGATGATGATGATGATGTGTGTGTGTGTGTGTGTGTATATATACTGGGAGTTTTGGAGACACAGTGGCTGTAGCCAGATGACTTGCTTTGTGAATCTGTCTAACATGTCTGTGATGAAGTGGGACTTAGATAAGATTAGATAAGACTGCAGCATTAGAGTGGGACTTCACAGAACTTGAACTCTTGAAGTTTAGAGAAACATATTGCTGTGGCTTAATATTGAAATGTCATAATTTTTATGTATTCAATATTAATCTACAATGTAGAAAAAAATAAAGAAAAACCATTGAATGAGAAGGTGTGTCCAAACTTTTGACTGGTACTGTATGTGTGTATATGCCATTTACCTGACGCTTTTATCCAAAGCAACTCATTGCAGTGAGTGCATACATTTCAGTATATATGGTCCCAGCGGGAATCAAACCCACAACCTAAGCGTTGTTAGCGCCATGCTCTACCAACTGAGCCACAGAGGACCACACATTTTAGTCATTTAGCAGAAGCTTTTTAACAGGAAAGGCAGGAATGCTTTTGATGGCTCTCCTGGTCTCGTTGTCTATTGAACTGACATTAGTGGCTCACTCTCTAACAGCTCAGACAAGGCCAGTGCATTGCTCTTTTGAGAGTGGCTAGACTCCAAGTTGTCGGGAAGCTTTTATAATCGACCTTCAGTATTCAGGATATGAACCCCAGAATAGGGGACCCAATCAGATTCATTACCTCTTCCTAAAACGGACAGCGACATTGGCCTGCTGTCACCACTAGGCCATGTTCAACAAAGGCAGAGGTTCACCTCTGAAGGCCAGCTCTGGAAGCACGCTGTGTCCCTGGACCACAGCAGCCCTGGAACGGCATAAAAGGCCATTCCAGTACTGAGGCAGGCAGACCCCCACTAATGTACCACAGCCCTACAGTACCTGTGTGTGTAGGCCGGAGGGTTCAGTGTGAGGTACACTGACTACTTCCTATTTGTCAGATGTTAACGAGTGGTAGTGGTGGGCACCATTATCGATATGATATTGAAGTCAGTCGATATCGATAAGAGTGTGTGATACCGCGATATCTCTTCCGATTTACACTATCCTGAATAGTGTAAAAAGGAAGACGTGATTCATGCAGTTGTAAGATACAGGCTGTTTCCTTATTCATTCTGATGCTTGCGGGCGGCGCTGTTTATAGCTGCCCTGCAGAGGAATATGATTCACATTCATACGTAATTTCATCAGCCTGGTTTTTCCTGCTGTTGTGTTTCCTTAACCCTCTGGCCCCTCAGCAAGGCCCTCTTCTCCCTGACGGCCCACTACTTTAAGCTGGAGGAAGGCGGCGAGCGTTCGCTCTGCATTACCTTTGGCTTCTTCTTCTTCGTCAAAGCCATGGCCATCCTCATCGTCACTGAGAACTACCTGGAGTTTGGCTTGGAGACTGGTGAGTGGCCTGTCATCCTTCAGTAATCCTTTGTTTTACTGCAGCTTGTGTACCCGGTGTTTACTATGTAACTATGCAGTAAGTATTTGGTAGCAAGGGGTACTTTCTGGTGCTGACTTCAGTGATTACAGCACAGTTGGTAATGACCCAATACTAAATGGCACACAGAGGTGAGTTAGTGAGTCTAAAAGAAACAATGTGTAATGATAACATTGCAAATATCAGGTCATTTTACCCGGCACTTTCTAAGTAAGAACCTGCGTAATACATGTTTTCATTTTTGTTTAGGTTTTGCAAATTTTTCTGAAAGCGCTCTACACTTTCTGGAGAACCAGGGTCTGGACTCCCAGTAAGTATGAGCATTATCTATGTGCCTTTGTCAAGAGTCGAATTTTATTATTATTATTATTCTACTACATTAAAGAGTCAACATTCAAATTAACATAATAGAGAGAGTGTACTTGTTTATGTTTGTATGTTATACGAATGAGAGACAAACAATGCCCTGATATGTTATTTTCCCCAGGGGCCCGATATCCAAACTCACCTTCAAGCTGATCCTGGCTCTGCTCTGCTCTCTGATTGGTGCATTCCTGACTTTCCCTGGCCTGCGGTTGGCCCAGATGCACTTGGACGCCCTCAACCTGACCACAGCCAAATTCACACAGTGAGTCGGCCCCCTCTCTCCCTTTCAGGCCTCACTCCGCCGGACCACAGCAACCCAGTTGTTCTTCTCCCATCCTTATGGGTGGGCAGGGTTAGGTCTGTTTGAATGTCAATATGGTGCCTTGGGTTCGGGATGGCTGCAATATGCGTGTCAACGCCACAGTTAATTATAGGGCTTACCTGTGGATGATGTTCTTAAAGGACCAGTATGTAGGTTTCAGCTTAAAGACAGTGCTAAATGACCATGATAAATCGGTAGCTATACACACTGTACTGGGGTGTACTGTAGCATATAATGGAAGGTGCTAGTAGCATGTCAAGGAGCCGCATCAATAGACATTGAGGACAGTTGATGGGAAATGCTTTGTTATTGATGTACCCTGTGCTCTTTAGCACTCCTGGATGGTGCCAAGCTGATGCCTGAGGCTACTGTACCTTTGTACCTGACTGTTTCCCCCCCTCCCCATTCCTCTCCCCTAGGACCTTGCTTCATATCAACTTCCTGGCTCCTCTTATTATGGTCTTGCTGTGGGTTAAGCCCATAACTAAGGACTACTTCCTGAACCCTACCCTGGGGAAGGATGGTGTGCCTTTGTAAGTTAACAAACTCTTTGTCTTATTTATTTGGCGTTCTGCTTTTTGTGTCTCTTTTAGTTGCTATCACGATAAAGCACATTGTTGAAAGCACACCAAACTCGAGGTCAAACGAATCAGCCCTGCCCAAAATGTAAAGTTTCAAGAAGTTGCATCATGTCAAGCGGCCTCCGTTTACAATAAAGAATGTATCTTTTTTTTGTTTTTTTGAGTCATTTCTCCTTCACCCTTCTCTCCTTTCTTTTAATCCTCGCACACACTAACACTCTCTCTGACACTGCTTCTCTACCAGGATGTCTGAGGAGACGTACGATACCTTGCGGCTATGGGCTATCCTGCTGCTGTGTGTGCTGCGATTGGCCATGATGAGGCACCACCTCCAGGCCTACCTCAACCTGGCCAAGAAGGGCGTGGATCAAATGAAGAAGGAGGCAGGACGCATCAGTACAGTCGACCTACAGAAGATGGTGAGTGGCGGCATGGGCGGGCCAATCGTCGGTCAGATGCATGTGCAATGTATGAGAGGAACAATGGCGTAGTGTAGTCTTCTTAACAGTTTGTGACTCTTTTGCTTTCTTTTTTCCTCCGCTCTCAGGTGGCACGTGTTTTCTATTACCTGTGTGTGATCGCACTGCAGTATATGGCACCCTTGGTGATGTTGCTGCATACAACCTTGCTGCTAAAAACCTTAGGTGAGTTTGGCCATCAGAAATAATAATATCGATTCCATAAATGATTGACCTTCATAACCGATTGTTAACCCACCATGGTACTAATTCCTGCCCGAAATCTTCCCTCTCTGTTATAGGTGGGCACTCCTGGGGGGTGTACCCTGAGGAGGACCTCCCCTGCCCTTTGGAAATGAACTCTGACCCTGTCACGGTGGTAGCAGCACCAACAGCATCTCCAGATGCAGGGGTGGAGGCACAGGCGTCAGTGGCTCAGCTGGCAGTAGCCCTCGGGGGCCTGCGGACGGTCTTCAGCCCGATGCTCTTCCGCGGTGTCCTCTCCTTCCTCACCTGGTGGATCGCTGCCTGTCTGTTCTCCACCTCCCTCTTTGGCCTCTTCTACCACCAGTATCTTATGGCTGCATAACAGTGTCACCCGCCACGGGGGCCGTGGTGCCCCACAGGGGTCTATTCTTGGCCCATTCAGAAAGTGACTGTGTGGGGCCCTAGTGACAGCTCTCCTCCCCTCAGCCCAGCCCTGACACTCATGACCATATCAGCAGAGCTCCTGGTTCACCCCCCCCCCAGTGCTTCCTCCATGGATGACTCTTAAACTGTCATTCTTTTATTACTACCTTTTTATTTGGAGAGCAGGATTCACAAACTTTAACAAAGAGAACTAATATGAATGAAAATAATTATAATGTGTGTGTGTGTGTGTGTATGTGTGTGTGTGTGTGTGTGTGTAAAGTCTTAAGTCGAGACTGGAGGAGGGATGGGCAACCTGTGAGTTCTGAATGGGCGGTTGAGCTAAACCAGCCAATGGAAGGTCACCGCTGCTTGCCCGTCGTGTTTGGGGAGGAGACAGCCCGAAGTAGTAGAGTCGCACTGGAAAAGGAGCAGGAGAACAAGGAGGAGGGGAGATCCCTCATTGAAGTCCCGTTAACTTGAAACTAATAATGTGGAATATGTCTAAACCGACTGGCTACTAAGGACGAACATAGGTTTTTTTTTTTTTAAATGCTATGTGTTCGTTATGATTTGTGAAGTATTTATCTCCCCCCTTATTCTCTCCCTGGTAGAAACTGAGCCATATTGAAAGAGCTGAGACAGAATGTTGCCCCTTCTGACCAGTTGTAATGACAGAAAGAGAGGGCAGCACATGGAGTCTGGTCAAGGGAACTGTGTGTGTGTGTGTGTGTGTGTGTGTGTGTGTGTGTGTGTGTGTGTGTGTGTGTGTGTGTGTGTGTGTGTGTGTGTGTGTGTGTGTGTGTGTGTGTGTGTGTGTGTGTGTGTGTGTGTGTGTGTGTGTGCGTGCGCGCGAGTGAGCATGCGTACACAAGTGTACCTGTGTGTGCATCTGTACATGGGCATGTGTGCGTCATTTGAATGCGAGTTCGATCCCTGCTGTATGTTGGCATAAACCTGAAAGGGCATTTTGATGGAGAGGAGAGGGTATGCCAACCACTGAGTATAAGCTATGACCTCTTTTCCTCCTCCCCATCCACCCCTTGTAGGGCCAGTAGAACAACTCTTCTGTTTTTATTTGATGGATCAAATTAAGGATTCATAGATTATAATTAATTTTTATTTGAAAGAGGTGCCAAGTAAGTGTCCCCCAGCAATGGTTTGGTGTCTGCTAGTGTTCAACATAGAGCACCCCTGCGGCCTTCTGTCTTTCTGGAGTACAGATGGCTCGACTGTTATCCAGTGATTATGAGTCAGAAGTACTCATTCATATACACTAGGGTTTGTGTTCTTCACACTATTTCATAAGCTTACTGATGCATTCACATCACTCACACTGCTCATTCAGCAATGTAGGCAGGTGGTTCTGGACACTCAGACTGTCTACTTGAACTTCAAGGTTTGATTTCCTGAATTGGTATCCTGAAGCTGACACTATATGGAATACTTTCATCATGGTAGCAGCACCATATCAGATGACGACAAAATCATAATTTGTTTGGTTTTAACACTTTTTTTTTTTTTTATGTCTAAAGTCTTATCTACTCGTTTCTCTCTCTGCATTGAAAAATGGGGAGTATGCACACAATGAATGTATCAATCCTGCCTACTTTTAGATTGTTCTTATGATGAAAATGATTGGTGTGACTGAGTTAATTTTAATCCTCCCAATGTTAACAGCTGCATTTGCCTCCTGTTCCCCTCACAGTACCTATCCACTATATTTGAAACAGTCCCACACTTTGTGTGACAAGGTCAACGGAAGATTCTATCAACTTCTCTGAATACCCTGTTCTCTTTTTTTCTTTTTTTTTTCTTTTTTTCTTTTTTGTGGCCTGTACACATTTCTAATCTTAACACCAAACAATGTATTCTATTATTGGAGAGTGTGATTTTTACTTTATTTTTTTTGGTAATGATTTGTAATCAATTCAAAAATGTCTTAAAGACAAATCAGTTTGAAAATTGTATCTTTGATTTTGATTAATTATTCCTATGATATGTCAATCGAGAAGTAGCTGGGATACTTTAACAATCCATTAGCCAGAAAAGGCATTGTTCGTTTGTACGTCACATCTTGAGTGTTACTTTTTTATCTCAATGTCTGAGTTCACACAGTTACGTATGAAAGGTATTGCTATGAAACGTTATTCTTCCATGTATTTATTATTTCTGGTTAAGTTTGTGCTTAATAAATTAAAAATCATTACAATGTCTTTTTTGAATTTGGTTTCGATGTCAAGAATTTTTATTCATTGACTTTTCGAAAAAAAAAAACAGGTTTGTTGTAAGTATTCTGAGGCTAGAGAGATCACAAGAGGAAGGAATAAAGAGGACAACCAGCCATGACAAACCCCTTCTCATAAGCTATGCTAATGGGTGGCAGTTGGATGTCACTGGACAGGCATTGGTATGGTACAGTTACAGTAGTAATGAAGTTGGTCATAGAATATCATGATCAAGTTGGGCAGCGCTTGGATGACTTAATCCGGAGGAGGTTTGGTCATGAGTCTTCACAGTGTCTGTCAAAGCCAGATATTAATTCATCAATTCATCATACATGGCCAGCCCAGTGCAACACATGAGCCTGCCCTCTCTGGGTTACAATGGTATTCTATGTAAGTGAGAGTGTTCAATTCAACAAAACGTTGTGGACAACTTCAGAAACGATGCCTTACCTACCAAAGACACTCCTATGTAGATTTCTCCTTTTGCTGTCCCTCTCTGCCTTTCCCTCTGTGTGCCCCTCTCTCCTCACCTCAAAACCACACCGACAGCAGCGTCATTCGGTCCTGTTGGAATCCAATTTTGAGAAAAAAGCTTTCCTTTTGGCATGCTGTGTGTAAAGTGTAAAGGTTCCTTGGTTTTATGTAAACTCTTAAACAGGCAAATAACTACTTATTTTTACGGAGATGAAAATTGACTGATTTTATACATTGTCTGAGTCTTGAAAGCTGTAGATTAACTTGAATAAAGTGGCATTTGTTTTGTAGTTCCTTTTGTCTACGTGTTATTTTTTAGCCTTAATATTTTGCTGATCATGTTCACTTGGTTTTGTCTCAATGAGGTAAGTAGCCTTTTGGTGGGGAATCTGATGTCAGCAATCTTGTTGGAAACACCTCTTCAGATATCCAAAATGGATCACCCTTCATCGATCCAAAATGGCTGCCAGGCATCACCCAGGTGGCGTTGAAACTCCTCGATAGTCCGGCTCTTGGCCCTCCCTTTTGTCAGCTGCGGAGTGGGCAGGCCCCGCTGATCCGCCCTCTGGTTCTCAGGTTTCTGAAAGCCTTATTTATTAACGATACGTTATTGGCTGTGGATTGGATGATTTTACTTCATACAACTTAAATCGCTTTGAGACCTAGTGAGAAGTGCTATATACAGTGCCTTCAGAAAGTATTCAGACCCCTTCACTTTTTCCACATTTTGTTGTTTTTTCCACATTTCTTTTCCAAAGGCACTGTATTCCATTCTGTATCATCATTCCAAATACACCACTGCTTCTGTTTTGACAAAGGGACCACTATCTCCCAAAAAGCTATACAGGCTTTCTCAAATTCTGATTCAGAAATAAATGTTAATAGCATGTGTAACCAGTTGACCAATTGTTATTTTTAAGTAAAATGTCGGTCGCCGTCCTATTCAAAAAGTCTGATTTCTTAGTTTTTTCCTCATAACCACAGCCTGTCAAATACACAATCATTTACTCAAATAAATAATGTCACTCATAAATAGATCGCTTCTGCATGTTTAAGGATTTCCAAGGTCTCTCTATTTTGTCTGTTTTGTAAGTGCCTTTTTGTATTTCAAACCAGAGAGATCATTACAATTGTGTTCAATATGTGTTTTGCAAGTGTCAACGTAGTGAGCTAAAATAATCCTTGTAGAAATTGACATCGATTTAGTCATTTTCTTTGCAAGTTCAACGTTTTCTAGTACTAATGGTTTGAAGAATGTGGCAATATAATGCACTCCTCCAACTCCTCTTATAAGAAAGGCATTCTTGGGATGGAATGAGACCAAGAATACAGCCCATCAGTGGTATTGTCCATATCAATGGCGAAAACTGGGCCAATACATTCATTCAGAGGCAGATGGATCAATGAGAAGGCTCCCAAAACAAACCACTGGAGAAGGTCCATTCTTCTTTCTGAGAGGGGTCTATACAGAGGGGGTCCACTCACCACTGAGGGCCATGGAGAACTTTAGGGAGAGCTACACACACACACACACACACACACACATACACTGCTGAATTATCTGAAGAGGTTTGATCTTGACAGAGAATAGGAACTCTACTATTGTGTTTGATTGATTGTGAGAAAAAGACTAGGCATAAAGGGAGCTACTACATGATTGACCTGACCTTGACCAAAGAATGGCCCACAAAGAGGACACTTCAATTTGCTTGGACTTTGCGACCTGTTTTAATAGATAATCTTTAGAAACTACTTTTTAAATCGAGAAAGAAAAATGTTGCCTGGCGAATGAACATCAATTAAAAAGCCCACATGTTCCCAAGGCTATACCATTTCTCAAAGCTCGAGTGCAGCAAATTCTTATCGGTTTAGAAAGGTTGAATATCATGCTTCAGCATTTTTGATTTGATAATTGTTTGGCTTATGGTAACGTGTCCTCATTCCCTGATTCTATAATAAATAGATAATGCCCTCAGTCACATTTGCCACACTGGTAACAGGAAGTGTTCTAGACTAAACAAAGTGGAAGCTCGTCACCCAGATCATTGGAAAGGCCCTTTACAGTATGTACACATAGAATACACACAGTCATGGACAAACAAGTCATTTCATTTCCCAGAGTGGAATATCTCGTGCCAATTATTTTTCTCTACCCTGATATATGTATTTTTTTTAAGCTCCACCCCCTTACTTCTCCAAAATAAGAACATATAAAGTGACCTGAACTTCATGTATATGTTCATACGTTGCTTCATGTTTCAGGGTGCCGTCTGATTAACATGTCATTTCAGTGGCAGCTGGGAGACAGAAGAGAGAACAATGACACATCAATTGATTACGATACCAGAGACATTTATGCAGTTTTATTATTTTGAGAAAAGCAAGACACAAAGAGTCATCGAGTTGAAAGAGTCAAGGAGGTCATTACCTTTTTGTTTCCTCAAAATTTGAATCTTATTTGAAAGAAATTCTGAACAGAATTCTGTCACATTTCTGATCACTTTCCAATCTGATATATTTGTATTTTGCTATTGCTGACCTAACTGTCTCTTTTTTACGGACACACAGCAACATTGGCAGACGTGTTCAGTATTACATGTTAGCAATACCTCTTTTAGAGGATGACCCCTAGAAAATATGAGTGAAATATCAAATTGTATTGGTGAAATTGGTAACTCAAGAATTCTGTTTATGTTTCACAGAAAGTCACATTTCTGTAACACTGTAACTCACACAATACACAATACACCAATTATGACATCATTATGATTATGATTATGACAATTAGGATTCTCAGGAGTGCTCAGTTCCTAATGTGGGACAGTGGGGGGAGGAGGAGGGATGTTTTTCTTTGGTTTGTATACTGAGAAAATATCACATGGTATGCACACAGAGAGAGAATGCAAATCAGGGACTGGGGGATTTGTTCTTTATGATCTTCATAAGCTCTCTCTGATTCATGGTTAAAAAATGCAAGACAGGGGTCAAGTATTGTGGCCAGTGTTTAGCTGGGGGTGGGGGGGAGGGGGGGGGGGGCGATGATGGTGGTAGGCTGCTCCACTGTACGAACCAACAAGCAAGGAAGAGGAAGAAAATGAAAGATTAGCTTCTCAACTAGCTAAAATAAATATTAAGCTACATGCTAAACTCTAGTCACGGCTGAATTTGGAGGTGTGCTGCACGCATGGCTCCTCGGAGCGATACGAAATGGCTGACTGCCCTCCTCGTAATCGCCAGTGCTCTTACATTAATTCACATT
>NC_139661.1:19857445-19877445 GCF_951799395.1 Argentina silus
ATGCCAAATCACCACCCCTCTCTCTTTCTCATATGACCCCAAAAAGTGGCCCCTCACCACCCTCTACACGCGTGCCAGGGCCCGAGCACAGGCGGAGCAATTAGGGGGAATGTAAAGCAGGTCTGAACCATCGGCATACATCGGGCGCGCTGTCACTCAAACCATATCCATGACGACTCCTCTGTTCACAGAAACAAACAATGGGGGTGCGAAATCAGGTTCAGGGGCTGCCGATGTGAAAGGCTCCTTCTGTTCCTCTCTTCGCTCTCTCTCCGTCTCTCTCAGTGTGCACACGGCTGATGGAGAGCTCTGTGGCATCACAGTCAGAGGGGTGCGGTTGTCCTTTCTGTGTGGATGTACAGTGATGTTCAGTAAGCGTGTTGCGTGTGCCAATGTGCCATAGCATTTTCCTCTGGCGCTTGAGAGGGGCCTGCCGAAGAGTGATTACCATAGGGGAGGATGTAGTGTATTGTAAGTCATAGTAAGTGGCTATAATGGTCGTCTCTCTAAATTGGCACTTTATGGGACTGACCTGCTCTTCAGGCACACTCCTGCCGTCTCAGAGAGAATGACTCATCCGCCTACTAAGTGTATGTCCTTCTTACTTTACCTCCGTCTAGCAGGATTTCCATATTTCCTTTCTCTCTCAAAAACCACTATAGACATTTGGATTCAAAGATAGATACTTAAGCACATATGCGGTCCTCTCTAATACAGTAGTCTTGGTGAAGGACGTTTTTTAAACCCAATTCGCAGAGGTTAAGTCCATGCAAGGATATGTCTATTTGGTGAGATATTGCTGAGAGCAAGTATCCACGGGTGAAAATCCTCTTTCAGAACAGAATATATATTCCAGTAGCAGGAGAGACATGGGCCTGACATTTGTAATTTGTATGAAGCCTCTGTCTGACTCTTGGTGCGATTTCAGCGTTAGGACAATGTACACGCTTTGTAATTCGGTCAAATTTTTTTTTGTTCTGATGTTCTGATACTGTTTTTTCACTTTCTCTCTCGCTCTCTCTCTCTCTCTCTTGCTCATGCACACACACACACACACATGCATGCACACACACAAACACACACACACACACACACACACGCACACACAAACACACACACACACACACGCACACACACATCCATCTCTCACACTTCCATTAATTATGCATTGAAAAAATGACTGTGTTCACTACACAGACACAACAAATCTGTTCTGTGAAAAAGTACGCAGAGTGGTACATCTGGGCCTTGATAAATGCTGGAACTATACAGTAGAAACATACCAGGGATGATCTGTTGGATTGTTAATTGTTGTGATTATTCTCCCCATTATACGATTGCAGTGTTTTGTCATTGACAATACAAATAGTGTCATGAATTATGACTGCTAAAGATTATATCAATAAAATTAAACAAAATTAATGACATAAAGGATATATTGGGGATGTATTTTTTTTCTTGTCATTTTAAAAATACTAATATATTGGTAAATTCATATTCCGAAAAAAGCTACAATTGTTTGGATGACGAACAACTTGATGCAGGATGAATTGATGAATTTGAGTGTTTTTACCTTCTATCGAAAATGTAGAATTATCACGATGCTTCATAAATGAATGTATGTATGTTTGAAAACATCATGGCCAAAATGCACCATAGCCATAGGCTATTATGTAAATGTTAAACCAGGGTGTATTATAAATTCACAAAATCATTTGCATAATGGCACATGATTCTGACTGGAAAGCGGTGGAAAGAGAACTCTTGACATTTTATAATGGCACTTTACAGGGACGGCTATAGGAGGTAGTAAAGAAAGAACCAAATGTAAGGACCACTAATAGGTCACCATCATCCACCCATTAACCTGTGTTGTACTATACCTTGTTTTTTTTTATAGTATAGGGGATGCAGGTGTCAAACAGGTGATTGTTCTGTACATGGACAAGCTTACACAGCGCAGAAAGCCACCTCTGCAGCCAGCAAGTGTGTGAGGATATGGGCGTGTTTGAATCAACATGCACGTGTGTGTGTGTGTGTGTGTGTGTGTGTGTGTGTGTGTGTGTGTGTGTGTGTGTGTGTGTGCGCCTTACATCGTTCCACAAATAAATGACGGTGCAAGGTCGTCTTTTAGTTCTCAGTCCATAGTACGCAGTTGGGTAGGATTCAATTATGCCGCTAGACCATAAGACCTTGGTCAAAACCCTAACCCTAACCCTAACCCTAACCCTAACCCTAACCCTAACCCTTTTCATGCAGCAACCTGAGAAACCGTCACTGAGGTAATTATAGGGAGACCTAAACATTAAGTGATGGAGGATAATAATAATAATAATAATAATAATAATAATAATAATAATAATAATAATAATAATAATAATATGTTTATGTGTTTAGTGCTTTCAAAAAAGGTTACAAAGTGCTAACCTTAGATATTATTAGATATGACCTTAGATGTTATTGCTGTATGCATTTGTGGTGTAATTAGCAGAAAAATATGTATTTTGCATTTATCAAATAACAATTGTCCCCACCAAACATATTAACACACTGAAAAGTAAAACAGGATTCATTTGTACAGAGAATCAGAGTGCTACTCCCTGTGTAAAAGATATCCATCTCAATGTTATTGAAGTTGTGAAATAAAATGATTTCCATCTATCAAAGATAGATATAAAGCAATGACAACAAAACGCCAAGGCATTTAGCTCATTTTAGCTCCGGTGACTCTGCAGATACAGTATGTCTGCCATTTTGGGAATAAAACAATGCCTTCCCATTTATGGATGTACCTCATTACCTGTAACAATGAGACTGATAGCGTGCCATTATGTTTGCTGTTAATACTTGAGGGAGATGCTGACACCTGTGTGTTTGTGGAGTGGGCCTCAAGGTCGGCGGGAGAGGGTGCGAGTGATTTAGGGAGGTTGCTCCCCCTGCCTTTCACCCCAACACACGCCCCCTACGTCTAGTCTGCGTGACACGAGCGACAATGCTGTCCCTACAGCCGACGAGGCTGGTCCAGACAATAGGGGGGCCTATGACCATATGCTGGGCCTGCGGCAACGGGGGAACGTCTCCCCCGCCCAAACGTCCGTGGGAATGGAGGGGATTCAGTGTGTGTGTGTGTGTGTGCGTGTGTGTGTGCGTGTGTGTGTGTGTGTGTGTGTGTGGGTGGGTGGGTGTGTGTGTGGGCGGGTGGGCCAGACAGGACAGGTCGTCTTGGGTGAGACTTGTTTTTTTTTTAGGAAGCCCTCCGAAACAAAACAGTCTGAAGACAGGGAAGAAGAGGAGAGCGGAGCTCCAGAAAGGAGACCAGTCTGAAAGCCTGCGGGCGCGAGATTGCAGCCACGACCATGATCTTAGTCAGTCTGTGTCGTAACTGTCTCCTTTTGAACTTTTCATGGCGGTTTTTATTTTTGCCACAGTGAAATTGAAGAGAAAAATAATATTGAAAGTCTATAGCAGTCAACCTCTGCCTTGTCAACCTTGCAGTCAACCTCTGCCTTGTCAACCTTGCAGTCAACCTTGCCAATATCAATGAGTGTTTATAATTGACCCTGAATAAACAACGTTGAATATGTCCAATTCAAAATGGTCAAAAGCTACAGGCATCTCCATTAAAGGAACATTTCACTGGTTGTCACCACGACTCAACAGCAAGCTGTTAGTAATCTTTGTTGTTTAAATAGCCGGAAAACATAAAATAATTTGAGAAAATAAGTGAGAAAATAGCCTTTTATTGGACCAGGAAGAAATAGCCCGAATTATGAACTTCCTACAGGTCCATTGTGCTTTGTGCCTCCCAGCCAGCAACAGAAGCATGCTAGTTTGTGATGTAATGTTTTTCAAAACCATGTGATTACCCCCGAATATGTCACTCAGGGTAAAATCCTCAAACTAGCGATATCTAGCTTACCTATGTCCAGAATGAATTTGAAAGTTTTTACATGCCCACATGTTTGTAAGGTGATATGGACAATGATTTTGAGGTAAAAAATAAATAAATTGTGAGGTGTCTCTTCAGATTCAGATTTAGAAGCTAAAAAAGTGTCATATATTATACATTATTTACCAGGATGGTGGTTTTGGTGGCAGGTTGTGTCTCTGCTTGAGATGATTATTCATTAGCACCTTCATTTCAGACATTTGTCATTCACCAAGGTTTATCACCCTATGAACAGGGCCTGCAACATCCCCACCCTCCAGCCCGGCCCGGCACCCCCACCCTCCAGCCCGGCCCGGCCCATAATGGCCCCCCCTTTTCCAAGTATCACATCATGCCTCACCCCATGCCTTAAATCCCTGCCATTATACCTCACACCCACACACACAGCCACACACACACACACACACACACACACACACACACACACACACACAAAGACATCCATCCCTCATTAAAATGCATAACCCTCACACACCCTATACCGCACGCATTAATTAGCACCGCGGTAACAAGCTAGCTCCTCCATTCACTCCCCTAGCCTCTTTCATTAGCATAACAGTGGCTAGCGGCGGCTGCGGGCCCTACAGGCTCTCCGGCTCTCTCCTCGGGCCCCTGATTAGAGGGAGACCCCCTCGGACACCCGGCTTACGGCTCCTTTCATCATCGCCGCCTGCACCGCGCCTCCCTCGGATGATCCCTCGCCTGGACCGCAAACTGTCAAGTGTTACTTACCTGTTTTCCATGGGTCCCCAACCCCCATCCCCGTCCCCGTCCCCTATAGTTCCTCTCCACTCATCTCCTCTCCCCATCCCCTCCTTACCTCTCTCTAACCCCACTCCACCGCACCTCCCTCTGCTCAATCTAATAGTCACCTTGGATCCCCGGCACTAGACCCTTGTGAGGTTTTTCTTTTTTTTTATGTAAGCCCATAATGCATGTATGCAACAGGGGGAGGCCTGGTGCGGGTCTGCCTTTGCAGGTGGATGCAGAAGACATTGGCTTATTCTGATTGGGTCAGATCTTGGCTTCACAGCGGCAGCCCATGGTGACCTATTGTAGTATAAAGGCCTTGTCTTCTTACGTCTCCATCCTATAGGCTGCATCTTTCTGTGGGGAGTAATTCAGACAGATGTTCTACCTGACTAACTGGGATATCTAATCTTCAGGCTTTGGCCCAACAGGGTCTCCCCTACCGTCCGGCAAGGATTTCAAGGCAAAACGTCTCATTAGCTTTGGTCCTTAGATAGACGGGGGCACTCCATTTCAAATTCAGTTACACATTCCCTTTGAATGGAGGGAGGAGGGCAAAGGAGAGGGAGAGGAGAGAAAGAAAGAGAGGGATGTGGACCGGGCGAAGGCTGCAGCCTTACACCCAGGGGGGAGGGACAGTATAGGAGAGAAGGAGAGAGGTCTGTGGAGGCTTGCTGTAATTTCATGCCATCATTACCTCCTTGGGCTGTAGACCATATTCTAATGTGGTTTCTGCGAGGAGCTCCTGGACAATAAAGCTTTTTGAAATTCGAAAAAATTGATTTTGTGGAGCTGGCTATCCATGACATATAGCCATAGTATATTTTATTTATTTACATTGAATGACCTGATGGTTGAATTGTGAATTCAATTATTGAGCCATGCACCTCTGGCATGGTAGAACATTGAGTGGTAGGGGGTCTATATTATGGACTGACTAAATTATGTTTTTTTTGTATTGTTGTTTACCTGGTAAAGTCATAGCACAATGATTGCATTTTATGGATACGGTTTCAGCAGAGAGCACAGTGAGCCACCACAACAGCAGATCCATCAATTACTCATGTGCTCAAAATGGAGGACTGCCACACTCAGTGAGGCGTTTCCTGTGGATGTGTTGACTTATGATACCCACTGGTACCTCATGGCACCACCCTGCCCCCCCTCTCTCTCTCTATCTCTTTCTCAACAGTCAACACACCACCACAGCCTCACACCAATCCAACCAGGATTTTAAGAAGCCAGAAGCTAGAACTGCCTTGACCCGGAGGGAACCCGTCCCCATCCCCTACAGAGCGTGTGAGTCTAGCTGAACCTGATAGCACCGATTGTCACAGTTGCACTGTAGTACTCTGTACTCTGAGCTGACTGATAAACCTATGGTGTGTGGATAGCCATGTTTGGGTCGATAATAGTTTCTTACAATGCTGCTGTGAGACCCTGGAGCATGCAGTACCTCCTAGCTATGAGCCTGAGGTATGGCATCCATTTAGCTCTGTCACTAATGATGGCGGCTGGTTGGGCCTTCGACAGCAGGAGGGAGAGCTAGGTTTCTCCTAACGAGGACTGTCTTGCGGTGAGAGGACGTTCAGGTGTTGGGAGGGTAACGTAGCACAAAATAACACAACACGCACGCGCGCACGCACGCGCGCACACACACACACACACACACACACACACACACACACACACACAATACAACACACCAAGTGAAGACAGTAAGAAAGAAAGTCATTCCTCCCTCCAGCACTTCATGAGAGTTTTGTTGTGAATGTTCAACAGCTACTAGCCTGGGCAATGAGTTAAGCCCACTTTGTAGTAATCTGATACACTGACCAATCGATTGTGGCACCTCATGTCCTATCCATCTGTGGTTTGCTCTGTTGAGACCTGCATTAGCAGACGCGGATGCGGGTCCTTACTATAACCATCTGTCACACCTCCCTGACCTTTCACTAGCCACTGGTAAAGCCGCAAGGAAGAGAGGAAAGTCTATGGAAACACAACCTGGGTGCATCTCAGAAGTCTTTCCTCATCTCCTCACCTTGCTCCTTCTAAAAAAGGCACTGGAGGAGAAGATCCCCTCTCCTCGGACAATCTCCTCCGATGCATTGTGGGAGGGAGGTGGGAGGAAACAAAGAATCGAGGAAACACTCGACACATTACATTACATTTACATTTATGGCGTTTAGCAGACGCCTTTATCCAAAGCGACTTACTACAAATACATTTGTTTTAGTAAGTGAATCATCTATCCAACAGTCATCATAAGACAAAGTAATCAATGCTCACACCAGGGGCCATTGGCAGTCGTAATGTCAGTAGGCTATTTTTATTTATTTATTTATTTATTTTATTTTATTAGCAGGAGAGAACTTGTACAGGGGGGTAGCGGGGATGAAGAGGTCTCTAGGGTTGGGGTTAGGGTTAGTATAGGGGGGGTGAGGGTGAAGCGGTCTTTAGGAGGGACTGTTAAGATGTAGCCTAAAGAGACACATTCACCCCTTTCTTTTTTTTTTTGGGGGGGGGCAGTCAGAGATCTCAAATTAGGTAGCAGTGAAATTGGTGGTGGACCACAACCTGGGCCTCTGCTTTCCCCTTTCTCCTTCAAACATGTGTTTTTATTTTGTCTAGTGAATCCATTGAGACTTGTCTTCTCATACATGTTTCAAGAATATGCTGGAAAGATCCATTTCCATCCACCTGTGAAGATTCAGCCACTTAAAGAAGCAACAGCCTGGAAAATTGTCCTGACGCACATTTGATACCATATGATTTTGATCCGCTCACTGAATAGACCTGTGCATGTCTCTGCGTTTCTCGATTTCATCCGTTGAATGAATTTTGATTGCCCGTCGTGGAGCCTGACTTCAGCAGGAAAGATCTCTGCATCTCCTTTTCAATCAACGGCCCGTTTCTGGTGTCAGTCTATGTATGTTTTACTAACGATATACTTCACCCACTCTGTAACTGAGTGCCAATCACTATGGAGGCATACATAGAGTCAATGATTAAATTCTCATAGCAGAAGAGTGCTCTCATCCTAGACACTGATATATATATATTTATATATATATATATATATATATATATATATATACAGTACCAGTCAAAAGTTTGGACACACCTTGCCAAGAGTGTGCAAGGCTGTCATCAAAGCAAAAGGTGGCTACTTTGAAGAATCTAAAAATATAAAACATATTCTGGTTTGTTTAACACTTTTTTGTTCACTACATAATTCCATATGTGTCCCTTCATAGTTTTGATGTCTTCAATATTAATCTACAATGTAGAAAATAATAAAAAATAAAGAAAAACCATTGAATGAGAAGGTGTGTCCAAACATTTGACTGGTACTGTATATATATATATATATATATATATATAGAGAGAGAGAGAGAGAGAGAGAGAGAGAGAGAGACATTTGTACAAGTATGCATACTTAAAATACAATGGCGGTCAAAGTCGCACTGTACAAAAAAAGAGCGACATTGATGAAAGCAGATACAGTGTGGAGGAAACTGCTGTACAATACAAGACGGTACAGCTAAAGCTAGCAGCACAGACGAGCTAGCGGGCTGGCGCTCCTCTGCCCTACGGCACACTGCAGGGGCTAAAGCGTTCCTCCACATCTGCACAGGCAGCTGAGGGACCAGGAGGCATATAGGGGATTAGCGTCCCGCGCTGTCGCCGTAGGCGTTTGCTAGCAGTGGCGCGTGGCTGCGCTCACACACACAAACACACATACACATACACACACACACACACACACACACACACGCACACACACACATACATACACACACAACCACACACACAAACATGTGTGTGTGTGTGGGGGGGGGTAGGTGTGTGTGTGTTTGTGAGAGAGTATAGCTCCTCGTGGAGGGAAGCGTAGGCTCATCATTGACTGGAATGCCCTTGCGAGGAACGCAAATTAGCCAGGAAACCCACTGCAGGCTTTCTAATTTGTACAAACGGCTTAATCATTGGTTCTTTCTTGGGTCAGGATTCTCCAGAAGATCTCAGCAGGTTGCTTACACACATTCTGAGAGGATGCTTTATTGCTGCGTTTGGTGAAGCAGATGCAGTACAGTCATGTAGTTACTGTAGATAGTCTTAATAAAGACTTTGTTTCATACATTCAGCTTCTCAAGGTGACATCCCACACACCCTCAACTCAATCCTCCCTACACATAAACATGAGCGCACACACACACACACACACACACACACACACACACACACACACACACACACACACACACACACACACACACACACACACACAGCAGGCCCCCCATGGTGAGCCTGAAGAGATTAAAGCAGTCCAGCTGTAGTCTCCCTGGCGTTGTGCAGTAAGTCCCGGGGGGGGTGGGGTGCTCTCAGCAGGGTGTCACACACACACACACACACACACACACACACACACACACACACACACACACACACACACACACACACACACACACACACATGCAATCTTCAATGGCGATGTTCTACTAAAAATAATATTTAGATGAGGACTAGGACAGAAGTCTAAAGGGTATTAGTGTTTACCGGGGTCATTTGGAGGTAAGGTATACCGGTTTGAGAATTCCAATACCAGCCCAAGTCAGTCCTGACTTTGCCTCACATATACTCTACAACTACAGATGTGTCGTCATCCTCATTCAAACAGAGATATAAAAAGAAATGGCAGAGACATTTCTCTCCTGCTTTCAACCTGTCTGCCCATTAATGGTTATAGGGTTCAGAGTAATTGTCATTTGAACGTAACCCCCGAATCTGTTTTAATGAGTGCAATGATCCACAGAGAGTGAGAACAGGTAAAGTGCTTTTTATGAGAGGGGCCTCTATTTCACCAGCCAGAGCACTGCTGACGTTATTTCACATTCAGCTTCAAAGCAGCGCTTCAAATCAAGCCGACGAGACTCCATTTCCTCTTATCTGCCATTGTATAGGTCCTCCACTGTGAGTGTGTGTGTGTGTGTGTGTGTGTGTGTGTGTGTGTGTGTGTGTGTGTGTGTGTGAGTGTGTGTGTGTGTGTGTGTGTGTGCATGTGCGTGTGCATGTGTGTCTGTGTGTGTGTGTGTGTGTGTGTGTGTGTCTGTGTGTGTGTGTGCGCGTGCATGTGTGTCTGTGTGTGTGAGTGAGTGAGTGTGTGTGTGTGTGTGTGTGCAGGGTGAAGATGTGAAGGAACGAGGGGGAGGATGTATAGAGAGTACAGGAGGAAACATGGGAAGAGACAAATTAGCAGAGTACACAAAGGGTGTTGGAAGGAGTACATTACATTACATTACATTACAGTACATACATTACATTACATTACAGTACATTACAGTACATTACAGTACATACATTACAGCTCTGTGTTGGGAGAGTGTGCTTATGTAAGACTCATCCCTTGTC
Organism: Argentina silus; assembly: GCF_951799395.1. Classification (NCBI taxonomy): domain Eukaryota; kingdom Metazoa; phylum Chordata; class Actinopteri; order Argentiniformes; family Argentinidae; genus Argentina; species Argentina silus. Next base: position 19,867,557 of record NC_139661.1, read on the forward strand.
CTTCCTCAGGTGGGATCTTGAGATGTGCTTAACAGTGGAAGACTAGTCTTTGCTGTCTGTTTAAAGTCAAACCCATTCATTTCAGTTGGACTGGTTTTTTGCCGTCTGTTTAAGGTGTCTGTCTGTGCCACTAGTTCCTCTATATCAGACCTAGCCAAAATACACACAGTACCAGTCAAACGTTTGGACACACCTTCTCATTCAATGTTTATTTTTATTTTTTTATTTTTTTTCTACATTGTAGATTAATACTGAAGACATCAAAACTATGAAGGAACACATATGGAATTATGTAGTAAACAAAAAAGTGTTAAACAAACCAGAATATGTTTTATATTTTAGATTCTTCAAAGTAGCCACCTTTTGCTTTGATGACAGCTTTGCACACTCTTGGCAAGTTTGTGTCCAAACTGTTGACTGGTGCTGTGTTTGAAATGGCTCAAGTGGGCTTCATTCAGTTAGCCATTGGTGTAGCATTTGCTCTATTCAAATTCTTCCATTGTGTCTGACAAGTTAAAGCACAACTCAGGTTTTTTAAATATTTAAAGACTTTTCAAATACTTATTTTGCCCAGGTCTGCTGTATGTGAAGATTTATTTTCCAGTGATGGTTTTCTTGGGTTTTGGGCATGGAAGTGTGTTCTGAAGGAGAGGGTTGGTGGGATGGTTAGGGACACAGTATAGTTATGGAAGGTAATGTCTTAAAGGGTTAGGAACAGGGGAACATCAATCTAAACAACCTTGCAGTGACCCGTCGTCTAAAGCAGGCATGCCATTGGTTCCTTTGTGGGGCTGTTAAGGCCCACAGCCATTCGTTTATATTTAGAATGGAAATTAATCGGCCATCTGAAAAAAACTTTATGTGCTCTCGTAAAAAAAAAAAAATGCCTGGGACATCTCTAAGAGTTTTTTCACCAAGGAGATGAAAAGATATGCATGTGCGTGTGTGTGTGTGTGTGTGTGTGTGTGTAAAATGGATTCTAAAAAAAGATGATTTTGATGGTTACATCCTTGCTAGAATCTCATAGTGATCCCTTATAGATATCCTACTGAAAAACTACATCCAACTTGGACGGCCCCCCTCCAGCTTACAACAAAGCATCTTGGGACAGAGAAATACAGCCGGGAAAGCTTTGAGGTTGGATTGAATGAATAAAAAAAAAAAAAAGAAAATGTCATCAATTCCATCCTCGAATATTTCTGATAGAGGCTGACAATGAATGCACATCAAAGGGAAACGCAGACCCCACAGTCTTCAAAAGGCGCATTGTAGAAACGCATTCAGGGTTATTAAATAGATGAATATTGACAGGGTTTCTTCTAGATTCTGAGGGAGATAACGGTAGCTTGGCCAGATACAGGCGGTGAGCGCAGTCAGTTTGACACTCCACCTGTCAGGCTTTCACAACTACCTTAATTGACAGGCAAAACTTGAGGACAACTATTTTTTTCCTTCCTAACTTCCGTCTATTGGACCGAGCCATAGTCCAGCCAATCAGGAGAGGGTTTCTGTTTGCTGAACTCGACTTGGAGACGTCCTTCACCACTTTGGCCCCATTCATCTCGCCAAACAATCCCCCTAAGAATTTAACTGGCGGGCAAACACAGAGCGCTCGCTTAATGGCGGGGGGAACCTTGGCTGTCTGTGTGAATATTTACCCTGTCATGAAAGGAGGAGCATGCATATAAATCTCTTTCTGAGCTTTAGAGGCAAGGAGAGGAGAGGAGAGGAGAGGAGAGGAGAGGAGAGGAGAAGGGGAGGGGAGGGGAGGTGTGGAGATGAGGGGAGGATAGGAAAGGAGAGAAGAGGAAGATATGAGGAGATGAGGGGAGAAGAGAGAAGGAAAAGGGAAGAAGAGAGAAGAGAAGAGAGGTGAGGGGAGGAAGAGAAAGGAGAGGAGAGGAGAGAGGTAAGGAGAAGAGGAGAGGAGAGGTGAGGAGAGGAAGAGAGAGAGAAGAAAAGAGGAGGGGAGGACAGAGAGAAGGTGTGGAGATGAGGGAAGGATAGGAAGGTGGAGGCAGTGGCCATCTATGGAGGAAAGACTACAATACAGAGCAAGGTCAGGTGGATGGTTATAGCAGGGAGCTCTACGGAGGGGAAAGTGATGCTGCAGTTGTATCCCAAACCCCTAAGAACAAAGTAATACAATGTTTCAATGTTTCACACAAGTACAGTATACCACTTTAATGAAGCAATCTATTGACCTTGCATTTTAAATGGTATAATAATAGCCTATAGCCTGCAACAACGGGAACAAAAGAGGTGTTCCTGCTTCTCGGTAAAACACCATGACTGATCGACACTGCAGATGTCTGCACGGCACATCCAGAATCCCGAGCCACACGACTAATACAAACAAATTTGTTTTAGTACCAGTCTGAGAAGTAATATCCTGAATCTACAAGACTACTGAGTAGATATGTTATGTTGTCTAATAATACAAACTAGTGTCAGGTTGGCTAAATCACTTACAATAAACCTGTCCCTCAAAAGGTGTGTGGGAGTGGATTAGCCTGGAGCTAGCCATTAATTACCTGTACCTGAATGGAACTTGAAGCTAAAACCTCCTGCTGCCCACATCTAGGTCTACCTGTCCGTGCGTAGGGGCAGAGAGTGAGGTCACCTGGACATACACATATACAGGTACAGTACTAGTCAAAAGTTTGGACACACCTTCTCATTCATGGTTTTTCTTATTTTTTCTTATTTTCTACATTGTAGATAAATATTGAAGACATCAAAACTATGAAGGAACACATATGGAATTATGTAGTAAACAAAAAAGTGTTAAACAAACCAGAATATGGTTTATATTTTAGATTCTCCAAAGTAGCCACCTTTTGCTTTGATGACAGCTTTGCACACTCTTGGCAAGGTGTGTCCCAACTTTTGACTGGTGCTGTATGTGACATACCGTACATGAGGTTTTGAATATAAAACGACACTCTTCCCACACTAAATGGGTGTGAGGTCTACTGTGAGGGAGGGAAGAGACCCACAGCACATGAACTCATATGGTTCATTAAAAACAAATAGGATTAATGCAAAAAAGGATTTGAGTCCTCCCCTGAGCTGAAATTGGAACAGTTTCGTTGACAGTTTTGTAAAAGTTGCGACCTGTTAAATCTACTCCTTTTACTTTAGTCAACAACCTGATAAACTCAATTCTCAAGGCTAGGACACAATTCAGCTGGAGAGAGAGGCAAGACAATTGTGGCAATCAGCTACCAGATTGCAATGTTTTGTCTGCGATTCGAAAGAGTGGAAAGATTCTATCAAGCAAGTCCTTTTTGCTTGATACACTGAAGGTATAATGTTTAACCTATTCAAGAGTAAATATACATTCTTCTTAAGGTTGTATAAGCAACTCCCAGGAGCCTGCATGGTCAGTTCAAGATAAACAACCAAGACCACGTTGACTAGTTTCACGTCTTGTTATTCATTGCCAACATTTCCAGCCATCCAACCACACAGTGCCAATTTCCACAGCTCTATGACTTACAGTATGACTCATTCGGGTACTGAGTTATTACTTGCCGCCGTTATTACTTGTGTAATAACACATATTACTTGTGTAACCATATTGTGTAGATAACATATCATAATTTGGTAGTTACTTTGTACTTGCGTTAGAACGGAATCATCTCTTACAGTTTTGAGGCCAACTTCATGCAAAATGTTCACAATTATGAATCAGAAAACATATTTACTCACTGAAGAAGCCACCATATAACAGCAGAAACAATGCAAAAACATAATTATCTTGAGTGCTCTGGGATACATTCAGATGACTTCTTACTTCTTACAACCACACAGGACAAAAACAAGATGGCTGCCAGCCTTCAGTAACAGATACACTCTATTAGGACATGAATAACTAAGATATAGATCTACTTACACACATGGGAATGTGTTTCACCCTCAAGAACTGATCTGTACTCCCTATTTCTATTCCGCTCTCTATGGGAATGGGAGATGATGGAGGGAGGGAAGGAAGAAGGGAGGTTTTCTAGTCTGTCATCTGTCAAAGCTAGTGAGCCTGCTCTCCTCACAGATCAACAAAGCTCCAGTCACACACTACTGTATGTGTGTTCTCTTTGGCAAACCTAAGAACACTCCAAACCTGTCAGAGACCCTAACTATATAAGTAGGCCTGCATTAAAAAAGGATGACCTTCTGATAGGCAAGAAAAACAGGTAATATTTTTCTGGCGTGTGTCGGCATAGTAAAGGTGATTATGGCAGAATAATATGTTTTATTTATCCATTTGCTGACGTCTATTCATTATTCAATAGCTTCACCGTGTTAGCTTCAAATGACGTCCTATGACTACAAGCAGCATGATGCAAATTCCTGGCTACTTAGCAAGGATGAATACAACAAAGAAGCAACTCACTGTATTAATATTGCAAGATCATATTCTCTTGTATGGTACCGATAGACATGTTGCATAACATTTACATAAATATAACTCCACAGCAAATATGATAGCGTAGAAAATTAATTACATGCGTGGTATTTTGATATGAGAATAATCAAATAAACAATGACTATTTCATAAGTACAGTAGCCTACATATTTGATTTCTAGCGTCACTTGGGCTATGCTTAAGCTTTGCAAACAACATCTGTATAGGCTAGAGATCAAGTATGTCTATAATGTTCCTCTTTGTAAACCAAAGCGGTTCATATTCAAATCATTGATCTATTTTTGACATTTTCAAATCTTTGTAAAGGTAGATTTTAACGCAAGTTGTATTTTGATCCATGTCAGAAAACACTTTTTTTGTTATCTTGCAATTATAATCCAAATATAAAATCATTCAATGGGTTTAGAACCCTCCCTTGCTAAAACAAAGCAAGCAAGCAATGTATTTTTTGGATGCTGTTTTTCATATAATATTAGCATACGAGCCAGGTTCTAGAATCCCAGACTCCTCCTCAAATTGAATCTTATATAAACATGAACATGGCCCTAAACCATTGGCTTCTTGGAGATGAGCCTGGCCAATCCTGATCCATGCCTCACAACATCCAATGACGTCACCACGGCAGTCTCACCAGCACTCCTCTCTGAGGCCTCTGCAGTTAGTCCACGTTGCTGCACGGGTTCCTCCACGGGTTCCTCCACGGGTTCCTCCACCTGCCCTAACTCCACCCTAGGCCACCTTTCTCCCTCTCTCTCTCATTTTCTATTCCCTGCCAAAGAGTTATCTCATGCAAACACACACAAAGAGAGAGAGAGAGACACACACACACACACACACACACACACACACACACACACACACACACACACACACACACACACACACACACACACACACACACACACACATCATACACAGAGTGTAAACAAACAACCACTATGTAAAATAATCATCCTCACTTTAACCAAGATACTATCTACTCCCTCAAACACACAAAACACACATGCACACACTCTCGCCCCCACCCACACACGCACACACACACACACACACACACACACACACACACACACACACACACACATATACACAAAGCCCTAGATTGGGGCAATCCCCTGCTCCAGAACCCTTTAGAGGGGCAGCAAGCCGGAAAATGACCCCATGCTGTCCTTGCTCGGCTCAGCCCCGCCCCACCTGCGCCCCCCCAGCCCCCTCCTCTCACGCCACACCACCTCCCTGGGGCCAAACGTTAACCGGGAGATGGGGGGGGTGGGGTGTGGGGTCCTGGACAATGGGGGCCAGGGAACGTGGGAAAAAGAGTGTCTCTGACAACCACAGCGCGACCCCTTGACCCCTAAGACTGGTCCCACAGGGGCTCTTTATGTAAACAGAGACCGACCAAACAAAAGCGAGCCCTGTGTCAATTAGATTCATAACCCTAGTGTGGAGCCATAGAACTGGGCAGAGGAGGCTAGGCTAGGTACGTGGAGGGGCTGCTGACCAACAGCTGATAGTCAGAACTCTCTAGAAATGTGGCAGAGAATGCCTTCACTGGTAGGAGACTTTCTGTTCCCCAATTGCCGTTACTTCTTGAGTCGTACGGATTAAGCTGTTAATTACACATACATACACATAAAGTCTTATGGACAATACAACAATTTGTTCTCCAAGTTCACTCTGTGATGTTACCATACCCATTCGCTGAGAACAAAAAAAAAAAAGGTGTACCTATGAATATCATGATCTGTAATGATAATTACCACTTTGATAAACATCTAATGATACATTGGATGTGCCTCGAGTCTTTAGGAGTCTCCATGGAGTAATAAAGTAATAAAGACATAATGACTCAGAGAGGCAACGGCAGGCATTCAAACATCAGTACTGAAGGGACTCTCATGTTTAATGAAGTCACCTACAATGGGTGGGGCGTGGGAACAATGGCTCGAAAGGCGTCAGACTGTTTACAATCACATCTCCTTGTAAACATTCCCGGTTGTTTAACCTTTCACCCCTATGGGGCATGTCCCCACTGAGTCCATTCACTGGTTCTCCATATGGGAGATAAAGATGCAGGTCAAAGGAGGATATGGTCAGTCGGGGGTGTTTGAGGAAGGGGGAGAAAGGATGTGTGTGTGTGTGGGGGGGTAGAGACACCATAGTGTGGGATGTTTGCCCAGTGAATGGAAAGTGTGGTGGTCACTTCCCCACTTGACCCCTTGCCCCTGCCCTGAACTCCCAGACCTCATTTTGTTCATGTTGTTCAGTAATTTGCATGAAATAACAGCGGAAAAAAAAACCCCATCATGTCAGGTAATTTATTTGAAGATAAGATTGACAGAAGCAGTTTAATCTTCCTTTTTTTTATTTTTTATTCTTTGGTGCATTTTCAAATGAATCTGGGAAGTGTGTTTGTCTCCTTAGATATCACATAACAGTCAGAAATTGTGATTAAGAGGTCTGTCCTATCCCACCTCTCATTTGACAGACATTAACCAACTGACCAATGGTCACCGGGGCCAGAGCTACCATTAAACCAGACACAGGTCAAAGGTCAACTAATTGCTGTGTAGGACAGCATGGCAGTTGGCCATCCCATTGACAGACAATGGTATCTACATATTTGCTCAAGACGCTTGACATCATCCCTGTGGTCGGCATTGGTGACCTTATGTGGTCACCAGCACATGTCTGTGTCAAGTCATGATGGTGGGCGAGGGAGTGGGGGTCAAGGGTTGTGAACTCTCCACTATGACTGTGTTCCCAAGAGGCTCATGATTATGAACTCCACGGCCAGTTGGTGACATCATTAAAAACCAGTGGCCGCACAAGGTGGGGTGGTGACGACCATCCCAGGACATTACTGTGGGCTGATTTCTTTGTATTTTTATTTTTTCCCCCAATTGCACGTTACACTTTTGAATACACATTTGCCTAACGTCATAGCCTTGGTGATATAATGATGTTTTGAACATTTTACCATCATAACAAAAGCAGCCCATAGAAAATATAATAAAATAAAAAAGCGCATTTCCATACCTATTTAAACGTACATAAATTACACACAATTATAACATGGCTTTTACATGCAGCCTATTGAGCCTGATGCTGCTACGGTCTCGAGGGTTATCCAAGTTCATGGTCAAAGACAAAGGTAGATGGGCTCTCCACAATGGTGCTTAGCAAGAGCGTGGATGTATATTATGTTTGTGCTATTCCTTCATAGTCCTTCAGCAACATTTACATATGTACATATGGAACATGCTCCAATGGGAAGAGGAGGACAGAGGACAGTTTTGTACGATGAAGATTCAAATCAACTCTTTCAGGTGAGGGTTCGCAATTTGCTTTTCTACGTTCAGTTCAAGGTTCACTCCGCAATATGTACAAAAGGGGGCTGAAGGTTAGATTGCATTCCAGACCACTTTGCATTAATAGGTTCATATGAACTTTCACATTGTGTTCATAATATGCATGTACATGCTGTGCACATTGAACTCAATATACATACATATTGAACTGAACATACATCAGCGTATTTCATATTCATCTTCATCTGAATTAAAGCTGCAGTTGGTATGATTTTATCATAATAGTTTGGTGAAATTGTCATTACACATTGTCCACCATCAGTATGTAAAAAGAGAGTAGATACAGACAGAACTGTCCCTCACTCTGCAATTGTCCTCTCAGAAATGTCTGCGCTCCTGACCGTCCCAGCCAATCAGGCCAGCTCACTGCGAGGACTCATCCCTACTAGGGAATAATATGAATGAATAGTGAGTTATTATTTGTATAAAGATTTTTTTATTTTTTTGATTATTCAGAATTTCTTAGTTGTTTTGTCTGCAGCCAGAACGCATGGAAAGCGAGAGAGAAAGCCTTTTTTGTTCTCCCTCAGCTACCGAGCGTGAGGGGAGGGGCTGGTCCACTGGCTCACACACCTATTTCACATGCACACACACACACACACACACACACACACACACACACACACACACACACACACACAAAGGAGAATCAATCTTTTCTGCTGTGCTTGTTTGTTGGTAACACGCCTGACGTTTATTCCTTAATTGCTAGCGAAGTCTGCTTCCTCCAGACTTGCCTACTGTAGCTTTAAGAGTTGCCATCAACTTCCACAATCTATCTGTGTAGCTTACCATCATCGTCATCATTATTGACATCTTCATTATTTTGATCATGGTAATCAAAAGCTAAAACAGCAATGACAATGTCAATATCAACAGCATCATCATCATCATCATCATCATCATCATCACCTGGTCCTAACCATTCTCCTGTACGTTGTTTTGAACTTGACTTGAGCATAGCTGAGGATTCTGCCTCTGCCCCTGCCATCCTATTACCATTAACCTCCACAGACATGAATCTGCCTTTATGGCCGACAGTATGGGAGTGTATAAGCGATTTCTACATGAAGATGGCTCTCGCAAACAACGCCCTTCATCCTGCAATGAAACCCAAGCACTCAAGTAAAAAAAAAATCAACGTCAGATTATGAAGATGTGCGATGTCAGAGCTCTGCTTTTACTGGGGGGGGGGGGGGGGGGGGGCATACATCAACCCCTAAAATGTAGATGTCCACATGTCGAAGAAAATAGTCAAAAGACAAGGACAAAGACAAACAGGCTGAGTGTTGACATTGAGGATGGTGATGTACGCACTGCAGCTCCGTTAAGAGGGGTCGAGAGGACCGGGACTTTCATCTTCAACGGTACGATTATGGGACAGACATTAAACCCATGTTGTGAAGGAGGAAAGGGTGGATAGTGTGTGGGGGGAGGGGGGGGGGGCATATCAGCCTCAAATTATTATAATCTTGGATATTCAAGCCCAGTGTCCCTATTGCTAAAAGCAGGCATTGATAGTGAGTCAAATTAGAAAATGGTTTGCATGTAGGCTATGTTGTGGTCTTCAGGTTGCAGCAGCTGCACAGTATGCTGTCCAATGTGAGAGGGACAGACGGGTATAGAGAGACGTAGAGAGAGAGACGTAGAGAGAGAGACGTAGAGAGAGAGACGTAGAGAGAGAGAGCTCCTAGCCAGTGTGGAGGGAGAGGAGTGACTACAGCTACATTGGGGTAATAGGCCAATTCAGATCAAATGGATCACAAGGATAGAGCATCCAACCATCTCTTTACCCAATAGCAGGGGGTCAAAGGTTAAATGGCTGAGGTCACAAGGTCTTGGACCTCTATCTAGGGAGCCCGTAGATCTACAGACCCCCACCCCCTACCCCCCACCCCCCACACATTCCCAGTCCGGCAGACTCTGGCATGGTGCTGGTGCTGTGGCCTGGGCTCTGGCTCTGGCTCTGGCTGTGCCCAGGCCGGTACCAGCCCAGGCCAGCACGCCGCTCTCTCAACAGGGCCTCAGATTAGCAACACGTCCCCCCACCGTCCGCTTTCATCCGTGGCCAGCTCCCCAGCCGAGCGCG
>NC_139661.1:19882445-19942445 GCF_951799395.1 Argentina silus
TCTGGACGTAGGCGTGGTACCCTGACCCTTGTCTGATAACTGTGTAGGTTCTGTTAAACACACTTCAGCCATAGCCCAGGGCCACTTTACCATTGAAGATATGCCTGAGGGTTCTCTGTACCTCCTCCGCTGACAATATCCCTGCCTCTCTCTCTCGCTCTCTCTCTCTCTCTCTCTCTCTCTCGCTCGCTCTCTCTCTCTCGCTCTCTCTCTCTCCCTCCTCTTTTACCTCATTTTCAAGCACATCAATTTCCTCTGAAGGGTATTTCTAACCTCTTTCTTCCTTTTCTCTCCATCTCTTTTCTCCTCCCTGATCCAGACATTCCACTGTAGCCCCAGCATAATTCTAACGAGAGCGTTCGTTTGAGATATCAATAGGAAAGTGAAATGATCTTGTATCAACCAAATGATCATATGACCAGTAACGATGTCTATTTTGTCGAGATACTTTGTGGTTGAAATGCCTCTACTGATAAAATGTCTTGTTTGTATGTCAAACAAAATACAATATCTTTCCTTTGTCTCAGTTGAGTCATTATAGAAAGAGGTTTTATATGCAGGGAGATATTGAGGATCTTAGGGACCACCGTGTTACGGCCTGCATCGTTGTATCATATTTCCCCTCAGATTTTCACTCAACATCACAGTGAGAGTATTGGTTTGTACGTGAGCTACAGAGGAAATCCATATCAATACTTCGTATGATATACCACCTCCGGTCATCGCAGTGAAATTCAGTTTTAAGTTCCAAACAACAACATCCTCCCTAATAATAATAATAATATAAGCCCTCGAAATGGACTTGCACTGTGGAAGATTAGCTGTTGTGTTTCTGCATGTGCGCACGATTGAAGAGGCAGCCACCAGAGACAGAAAGGAGAAAACTGTGAGTTCCCTCCCCTAGAACCCCCCTGCAGTAACAACATGTTTATATGCAAACTGAGAGTCGCGTAGGACACTCCATTTTAGAAAGTGTTTTTTTCCAGACCAAAACAGCGTTGGTAAATGAAGTGTTTCTTTCAATCCCATTCCCTGATTGCTGCCTTAAACATCGGAAGCTTTTAGGACTCTTGAATGTTACATACTGGACATTTATTTGGAATGTCACAGACATTAAATATGTGGTCATCAAAGCTTTAAACAACGTTTTAAAAAAAAGTCCCATTTCCATCCCCTTTTCATTCTATTTTATCTAAATTACTACTCCATTTCCAGCGTTATATTGACAGGATCAACATTGGGACCCTACAACTGGGAAACAAAATGCACAATGCCCTCTTCTGTTCAAATTGTGAATTAAATACATGTATTTCATTATTGAAAATGTGGAGCTGTAGCCTACAGGCAAATTACAAGGCTTTCAGAACTGAACTCTATCAACCCAAATACACATTATAACTATGCACAACATGTAGATGACACAAACATTTTGTGATTCTAATTGCATGATTTAAATTGATGAGTGATGCTACATACACTGTTGTTATCAAATAAAGATTGTGTGAAATAGGGAGAAGTCTGTTATATTGGAGAATGTGATGAAACTGACAGCAGACAGAATAAGGTGGTTTTGATCAAGAATGTCTTCGGCATAATTGTCAGGATTCACTGTTTGGGGGATAACTGACAAAAGGAAAAATCTGACACTGGTATTTGTTGGGGAAACATGAATATGTGTCAAACAAAGGAATGTAATATTTATGGATTCTTGAGGAATCTCTCTCCAGATACACACACACACACATTCACACACACACACACACACACACACACACACACACACACACACACACACACACACACACACATTTTCGCGCTTTTCTCTTAAACCCTGAACATTTCCCATGTTGTCATACTAGCTAATGTTCACAGGCAACAAAAGGTTGTGTAAATAACAATGACATCATATTTATAACTCTTCACATTTAAACATTATAATGATAAATATGCAGAGTTTCAACAGGGCAAAATCATTATTATTATTATCAAAACCATTACTACTGCAATTGCAAAATAGCAAAACCCACACCGTAATGATATGGAAAAGACACAGAACCAATAGTATCTGAATCAACTATACTGTCTCTCTACTCCACATTGAAGACAGACATGCAACAGAACACCACACTCATTAGAAGCCCTCTGTTGAGTTGGATGAACAATGATAGGCCTAAATTCTACCTTATTTTAGTGATGACCTTTACCTCAATGACATCAGACAGGTAATAAAGGCTGGCAGAAATTTCAGACAACACACGACCACTATCAATGGCACCTGTTATAAACTGTGGAATAGCTATAGAGATGATGTTAACACAGCATCCTTGGTATCCATGGTATATTCATCATTGAATTCAGGCCTACAGTACACACACATTTCAATACATACATACATATCAAGACAAGAAACTACCTATCTTCCGGCGTAAATTGAAGACCCATCTCTTCAGGCTACATCCTAACTGTCCCCCCTAAAGACCTCTTCATCCCCACTACTCCCCTGTACAAGTTTCTCTCCTGTAAATAAAAAATAAAAAATAAAAAAATATCTTCCTTTCTTCTAGCATTGTGACTGCCAATAGCCCCTGATCCTAGCATCGATTACTTTTTTTTTTAATGATGACTGATGGATAGATGATTCACTTACTTAGTCAAATGTATTTGTTGCAAGTCGCTTTGGATAAAGGCGTCTGCTAAATGCCATAAATGTAAAAGTAAATGTAAAGAAACAAATCCAACATACACACTGAAAATGTACTGTCTATTTTAAACACTAATGGTGCAGTCTAACTTTCTTTTATGTTCCCGTGCAGATCTCTTAATGTTTGATGGTGTATGCTATGTTGTATTGAAATAATAATTAAGGATTTCCTGAGCGTTATTTCCCTTTCATGGAAATTAAAAATAGGTCATTTATTTGGGCATGGGAACAAAACATCATCATGCAAAAAAATGACAATGATGCAAACATTGCACACACCACACTGTCACACTCAATTATGGCCATATGAGGAGAGAAAAGGATCAATCTGGGGAGAGATCTTTTATCCTTCCTGAGCAACCTCTTAATTATTCTCTCCCGCTCTCTCTCTCTCTCTCTCTCTCTCTCTCTCTCTCACACACACACACACACACACACACACACACACACACACACACACACACACACACACACACACACACACAACCTCTCTCTATAACACACACACACACACACACACACACACAAAAACTTCGTTTAGCATTTGAAGTCCAGGCCTTTGTAGAGCCCCGGTCTTTTTTCCACGCCTCTACACAGGGTTTTTGTTGGTTTTAGTTTTGCACCCTCAATCAATAGTTAACAGGAAGAGCTTTAATCAGCTTTTTAATGTGGTGGTACAAGAGGTGGGCTGGAGCCATTGTGCACATGTGAAATGGTTGGTCGGGGGGGAGTCCTCTCGCGTCTCTTTACATTCACCTGCTGGGCCCTTATTGGGTCTCTTTCAGGAAGAAAAGGACAGAGGAAATGAATAAAGGACGGAGGCAAAGAGTCCGTTAGACAGGCCTATGGGCTAATCAAGGGCTACTTGTGGTCTCCATAGTCCCTCACAGTACAGGCGGTTTGTAGGACAATTAAAGCAAGCTTTCCTCCACTCTGCTGCTTGATTTGTGATGGAGGCAGGGGGGCGGTGGTGTATGCGAGAGGGAGAGAGAGAGAGGGAGAGAGAGAGAGAGAGAGAGAGAGAGAGAGAGAGAATTGTTGGCTGAAATGCTCACAATATAGAAATATTCTGTTTCCGAACAAACCTTTAAAACCTATCCATTATTATAGATGATGCCTTAGGAAAGGTATACACATTTAGAATTCTGACAGATATTTGGTCGATTCAAAGTCAAATCATGAAGTAGGCCAAAGAACATCGTTTTGCTAAGAGGTTATAATGAGGGTACTTGTGTGCAGCATTACTGTTTGAATGCACAGCACTGGGAGGAATATTCATATTGACTTGGATGTGACTCCTTCCTTACATTCCACTAGAGAGTCTTAGTCTAAGCATCAGCCACTCCTAAAATTATACTCTGGCTCCATCTAGTGGGCAATACTATAATAATCTTAAGCCTGTGTGGGGAAAAACACAAAGGTAGCCTATGTGTTGCATTTTAATTAGAATGGACTCATTCAGAGTAACCACAAAATACTGACATGATTAATTGGAGGGCAGAATATTGAAAACATTGGGGGAGGTTTTTTGAGACAAGGGCAAAATATTGCACAGCCTATGATTGAAAAAGTACATTAACAAGCTCTACACATATGTACTCTGCTCTGCTATTGACTTCAAAACATCATATCATTCTCATCATCTTCATCATATCGACCACAAGAGGGCCATATGATTAAAACCTAATCAACAATCAAAAGCACTGTTGAACAATTTTAAATCGTATGCTCCATATAACGGATGGAGGCTGCCATCAAGAAATAAGAATTTATTCTCAATGTTTTGATTTCTTGAATGCATCAGCACTGCATAGGTAAAACCCCACGGCATAATTAATCTATAATTATAATCTATAATTATAGATTAGACACATAGAAATATAATACCACGTCAAGCTATTAAATAAAACATTTGTAATTCAGAAATATGGGAGACTTCAAGAAAATACATGGATTTGTACCAGATAATAAACAAATTCACCAGGTAAAATCGAAAGTAGCATATTTCAATTAGACATTTTCTCAAGATTAACCTTTTACCCGGATTTGTTGTAACAAAATGCACCATACATCTCATACTACATACTACATACTACTAGGAGCATTATTGTGATTGTGAATTCCCTCCTACTGTAAACAACAAAGACATGGCCTATCAATTACAACCATGATTTTAAGACAAAACACATCCATAAAAAAGAGTATGTTGATTAGGAATCACACAGGTACAGTTGATGTTCCTTTGATTTAATACTAACCTGGTCCCTCTCGTAAATGTTTCATTTGTGATGTCAAAACCAGACCTTTTCAGATGTGCACTAAACAGCTTAGGGCTTGCATTAGTGGCATTTAGGGAATGAAAGGCAAGTAATTGCCCAGTTTCAAAAGTGTTTTGATATTATTTCAGTGTGATTTTAAACGTCGCATTTGTCAGAAACGGGAACTGGTGAGCTTAATGGCTGATCCACCTGACATGCTTTTTGTTCAAGTCCATGGGAAGCCTCTATACGTGTTCAGCAGGGAATGCCACTGATCATTTAATGCTCTTTAACTGAATGTAAGGACAGCCATTGGAGGAGGGGGGCCCTTGCGATTGTAGGCTATACCAATGACTTAGTACAAGCACCTCAGCCAATCAATGCAACGCGCAGCTTTAGACATGATCATTCACTCAATCACGAATTTCCCATCAGAAGAATAAAATAAAATACAATAATTAATAATGAAGAGAGGAAAGATGACGGCTTGTTTTTAGGCCTTGTGGCTTAAAATATCAACATTTGGTCAATATAATGACCGTTTTGTATCCTATTAATATACATTTTTGATTTATAATTCATAAGCCTACGAATGCTAAACTTATAGACAATATTTGTGAATAGTCTCACAATCTCTGCGCAACGTCGGGCCTATTAATAACCACAAACTACGTTTTATGTGAGAAGTTATGGATTGTCAAAAGCCAAGACAGGAAATTCAAAATAAGCACCAATTCAGCTCTATAGATAAAGCTTCAGAACATTCACTGAACTTCACAATGATCAAGCTATTTAATTTCACATTTGCAGAAGGCCTAACCTATACTAATCTGCGTAGGCTAAACGGTGGTTGATAAAATAGGCTATATATGACATTATAAAATAGGCCAATATGCCCTGAATGATTCACAACAAACAATCAAGTTGCAGATCACATAATTTAATTCATATTTTGTTGAATTAGAAATGACATTTCCAGAAGCAACCCTATAGCCTGGGTCACGTGCTCAAAGAGCACGTCGCGTGTATAGCATAATAATCACAGACCCTTTTTTAAATGTGCACAATTTCCCGGTCATGCCTACCGAGCCTTGGTAATGCATCTTACAGTCAGCTTATGCTGATTGGTCGACCTGCCTTCACAGTTTATGCAGAACACCTGCTAATTACTCCCTACACAGTTGACTCGCTGGTGGGGAAAGGAGCGAACACCCTCAGCAGAAAATGCGGTTGACTGGGCAGCTCGAGGAAGTCCTTCTCGGCCTCCTCTGGTGTTCTGGTATACCAATGCTTCTATATCAAGGCTATTTATTTATCTCAATAATACATTAAGAGGATATCCCATTCTACGCCTCGTCAATGGCCTAGTTCCCCTCGGTCCCACACACCAGCACGCACGTGAAACGTAGACTTGGCATGATTTAATGAGGAGACTGTCTTGCGATATATAATCAGGATCATTGCTGCTTTCTAATTTTCCAATTGATCCTTTTGTTCATTGCTACAATACTTTACACCCAGCTGGCTACTGTCCAGGGGCACGTCTATATACTGCAGGCAGGCATGCACACACGCCCGCACATACATACACACTGGTGGATCAGAAAACAGGGAACATTGCAGAGACAGGTCATACATTACTCAACCAGCAGCCAACATGCATCCATTTCTGTGAAATGGGGCTGGCTATTTGGAATAGTGCGGACATGGCACATTGATATAAAGGGTCATTTGGAAGACTTTGCAGGGGCTGTGTACTGTGAAGGATTGGATTTTCACTTGAATGCCTGCACTTTCACATCTCTCCATCCATTCTCTCCATCTCTCTCTCTCTCTCTCTCTCTCTCTCTCTCTCTCTCTCTCTCTCTCTCTCTCTCTCTGCTTTTCACTTTGGATCGAGACGGTGAGTGACAGTGCACAATGTGTGTCCTCCTCAGCCTGTGTCCACCATACACACGCAAACAAACCCACCCACATTATACCAATGTGAACGTTCCAAAAGAACATTACCTTTTAGCAGGTGAATACAGCACACATCCTTACAGTGCAGTAGCAGGGTGCATCGAGACTGTTCTTTCAATAGTCTAGTCTAGCAGTACTTACTCCAACACCTTTAACATCCCTAGTGTCTGTGTGTGTGTGTGTGTGTGTGTGTGTGTGTGTGTGTGTGTGTGTGTGTGTCTGTGTGTGTGTGTGTGTGTGTGTGTGTGTGTGTGTGTGTGTGTGTGTGTGTGTGTCTGTGTGTGTGTGTGTGTGTGTGTGTGTGTGTGTGTGTGTGTGTCTGTCTGCCTGCCTGTCTGCCTGCCTGTCTGGCTGCCTGCCTGCCTGCCTGCCTGCCTGCCTGCTTTGCATTGTCTTCTTTGTTTGATTTAATGATAAATGAAATATCTCAGGTCATGAAGTGTTATATCCACCAGCTCTCTTTCTTGGTTTTCTTTTAGACTTGCATTCTTGCATTCAGGAACCTTAACAATCAGCTATTTCAACATTGTCACCAAACTGACACTGCCTCTCCGCCTCCAGCCTAGTAGAAACAGACAGCTAGCGATTTGTTTCCGCCATTTTTTTTCCTCCTCCTCAATTTTGCCTCGTTTTCCTGTTTGGATGTGTTTTCTGGGGAGAGAAGGAGCTGCTGCTCTCCTCCCCGTCCCTGTTTAGTATGCTCGTCACGTAAAGTAGGTCTGTGTTCCTCATTTAGCGCGGTACTGTACAGCTGGGGAGCTGGGCGTGTGGCGTATGCAAATGTGGCTGGATTTGAATGGAGAGGAGGTAGACACAAAGCTCAATTAGGGAGAGAGGGGAGGTGGGGGTGTAGTGCTGCTGGGTGTCTGAGGCAGAGGGGGATGGGGATGGGGATGGGGATGGGGATGGGGATGGGGATGGGGATGGGGATGGGGAGGGCGGCTGTTTAATGCCAACCTGAGAAAGCCCAATACACACAATCAGACAGACAGACATGCACAAACACATATGTGCGCGCGCACGCACACACACACACACACACACACACACACACACAATCTTTACCCAGACAGATCTGTGTGCGTCTGTTGCACTCAGCTGTTGGGCATAATGTATTTTAGATACGTCCATGTTCACTTATGCTGAATCGAACATTCTATTCTCCCATGAAAACATAATGCGGTTTCATAATATTGACAAAGCTCAGGTGCCAATCCTCAGGTGCAATATTGCCAGTCGGCCTACAGTACCAGTATTTTAGATTACTGCACAGTGGCGGTCAGTTTTGCTACTCAGGGTGCTGTACGGTGCCCGACAGCAAGTCATGTGACCCGCCTGCAGAACTGTCCTAAGGGGAGCCTCTGACATCACCACAGCCACTCCTGGTCACCATGGCAACCGCCTCAGAAAACCGGGGTTGGGAAATGAAAAAGGGATGGGTATTGAGGGATGGGAGAATTAATATTTGCATGAGAGGAATTTGAATTAGGCACTGTGGAGTGATCCAGTATTGCAACACTGACACACACACAAATATGAGAACTGTTACGGAAAAGAGGAACATGAAATGAAAAATATTAAATTGATAATAATAATAATAAAATAAATTATTCTAATGCTTATACCGAAGCACCCAAACATAATCAGATTTCCCAGTCTCTGACCACTGTCCATTCCTAGAAGCCATGATGAATCGTTGACAATCATCATCATCATCATCAGAGCAATCTTCCACACCATCATCATCATTCCCAAGGTCATCATGGCTGTTATCTGTAGATTCTCATCTTCATCATCATCAGATCTGGGAATGCCACAAAATAGCTCTGCTTGATTTCCCACTACATACACACACACACAGTCTGTCAGAACGGATAGGCACAACCCTTAGTCACAGAGACAGTAATATAGTATTCCTCCCTCTCTCTCTCTTTCTCTCTCTCCCTCTCTTTCGATATGACAAATTAAATCAAAGCATTGTCTACATATTGCATTGTCTATATAAAATGCCACCAGGGGTGATCATTTTCGGAAGTCCACTGAGAAGTCAGTCCAATGACAAAAATAGTTTTAAGAGTATAATCAAGCTGTCAACCAATCCATCACTGCGCAATTACGCATGAAGACGAGTAAAGTCAATGAGCATGAAGTAAGGTTTTTGTTAAGCACACAACTGACAAGACACACGCAAACACGCTCACACGCTCACACGCACACACACACTGGCGCGCGCGCACACACGCACACGCGCGCACACACACACACACACACACACACACACACACACACACACACACACACACACACACACACACACCGTTTATAAAACGTTGCTACCGTCTCATCAATAATGCATTGGCACTTCATGTTTATGCAATTCACAGGGCAAAGAACTAGCGATGGGTGTTGTAGATACAAGCCCTTGCACTACAGCACTCCACACCAAAACCATATCTGTAAATACAGAAAATACCCGAACGATAAAGTTACAATATTTACCACCACGCACACGAGAAAGATAAAGATAACAAAAAAAAAAGTACATACCTGTTCTAACATTTTTCTTTGATTCTGGTTTATGCAGGCTTGAAGTGCTTCATGATAACACCGCACTCAGGAAATACAACTGTAGTGCCATGGTGATATGCAAATTAATGGCTCCCGCTGAATGCAAGGACATTTTATTATTCAGAAATTACTCATGTTTATGCAAATTAGGGTATAGGGAAGGATTGAGTGGGGGTTGGGTAAAGCTGTTTTTCTGATACAGTAAACATTTGATTCAATTGCTGTTTCATCTTTGAAATACCAGCATGAATAACAGCATTGAGACAATCTTTTTAAGAAACGCTCAAATCCATTTAGGACCACCATGGTAGTCTATACTACGTTTTGTTTTAATGAAAATATTAACATTTACAGAATGTTTAGGCTACCCTTTGTTAGGGGTAACATGGGTCTCACAAACAATATGATGATGAATCCTGATCTGCAATGACAGTGCAAGATCAAAGGTCAATACTCTGTTTTTACTTTGACACCTGTTATTTTGTCATTGTTCTAAAGACATATTATTAGCTCATGAGTTTAGACTTCAGATCAAGGGCTGTTGGGAATATTCTGATCAGTCTTGCTGGAGGTGTTGGTATATATGTGGGTGTATATATGTGGGTGTATATATGTGGGTGTATATATGTGGGTGTCCCCCATCTGTTTGTGCCCTGATAAGTCATGTACAGGCCAATCACGAGTTGGTAACGTAGCATCTGATATTACAACCATCGTTCTTTATTACCAGTCTTGGTTTGATGATATTACTGATATGGGGATTAATACATAGATTAACATTATTAAAATAACATGGCCAAGTGTTTCTCTGAATTAGGTTTATAACCCTTTTGTTTGCCAGTTGATCCTGAGTGACCCACAGTGGTGTACAGTGCATTATCTCTTAGGCCATGTTGTACATGGTATTTCTGTGCTGTCATAGAGGACCCATCTGCCCTATAGCTGTCTGTTCACTGTAATAACTATATATATATATACTCCTCCGGTGTGCCCAGTACCCAGTTGAACTCATTGACTCTGCCCTGTCCGTCAAAGAACCTGAGTGCTACACATCAACCCAGACAAAGGGGACTTCATTGGTTGAAGATATTAAAATGGCTGCAGTCCTATAAACTGTCACCATAAATGTCATAGGCATACACGTGGGACATGCAGGTAGCTTGAGGGATCATGATCCCACAATATACTCTAAAAGAGCAGCAGCTGCCACGCTGCTGGGCGTGTTTAATGCCAAATGTGGTGTGTTTACAGCTCACAGACAGCTGGGGAGGCAAAGTGAGCAATACTGCCACCATCTGCATTATGAGAGTGGAGCTTTTGATCATGTAATGGTTCAATAAGTATCTGTAATACTAAATGCTAGTAAGCGCTAATAATGTTGATAATACTAATCATTTAAGCATTTAATCATGTAAGCATTAAACATGTACCGGATGTTTGTCTATAACAACTGGTGACCTGAGAGTCAACTGGTGACCTTCGCTCATGACTTGAGTAGAAATAATTGAACTAATAGAGGGAAAAGTGTCTGTTTATGATCTATGTTAAAAGCTACTAATGAGGGTATGCAGCTGACAAGGTAGTAAGTAGTAACAAGACCCAACTGTTTCCAACAGATACAAATTCATGAAACTTGTCACAAGACCCCATTGTTTGGGCTTCAAGGTTGAATAACAGATAATAATGTGCGAAAACCCGCCCTGGGAGAGTGGGGGCTTTGAAAGTATAAATGTATGTTTGTAACTTTGTTCTGGGCCCTCTGTTTGCCAGAAACAGACGGCCATGCGTGCAAGCATTAAAATAAGTAAATAGAACATATATTGTGTACGTGCCTATTTGTGCGAATACTAAAGTGGTAACCCTAGATTTCCACGACAAATTGGGATCCGGGATCCTTAACCTTAATCATGAACCGGGATCCTTAACCTGACTTCTCTGAAATTTCTCTCCTCTAAGGTCAACCGTACATGGCTGGAGACTGGGTCCCTGAGTCTGAATACCTCCCCGGGGTGAATATCGTAACCGAGGCACATGGGTGAGAAGACAGACGCCTAGGGAGGACTGGCGTTCCTGAGAATAGTCAGTATATACAATATTTGTATAAAGCCTAAGATGAAAAATGACTCCCAAGCCGTGAACACCTGGTACCTTATTCTCAGGAGTACTTGTGGTGCAGGTGCACTTCGTGGAATGTGCAGAACGTTATCTCATCTAAGAACTGAATTCTCTGTTCTTGTGGCTGTAGTGTTCGAACTTCGAAGCTTCAATGTTAAAACAGACATTACAAACAGACAAACAGACAAAACAATATTTCGATCTATAGATCACATATACGCGGTCCAACCGAGACTAAGTGGCCTTATCTAAGCTTTTTATTTATTTCTCACAGCGTCATTGACGTGTCGAACGTTACCACTTACTATCAATAGACTCGTCAGCCCTAACCGTACGCTTGATGTGTTCCCCGGACTAATTTGGCGGTATTGATGTGTCAGTCGTTACCACTTACTATCAATAGCCAAATACCTAAGTTCAGTATTGGAAAACGCATTTGACACGTGTAGAGAGACCCAGTGTGAGGTAGGGTGAGAGTCCAATTTACCAAAAAGCACAACAATTATTACTGAGAGTTAGAAAAGTGACGGATCAGGAATAAAAATGGGTAATAATAACGGAAAACATGCGGTTGCGACGGAACGCGGTTCCTATCTAAGACTGGCTCAAATAATATTTGATAAACATGGTGTTGAAGGGACAACATGCTTAAAGGAGTGGGAAACATTAGGTTTCCCTTCAAATGGCAGTTTTAACATGAGGCAGATTACTGCGTTAAAAAATCAGCTAGAGAAGATTGAGAAAGTGAATGAGGGTAAGAAAAAGCCAAAGAAGGTGAATTGGAGAGCATTTACGTATTGATCTGAGGAGGCATCTAACATTGCATGGGCGCAGGCAGGTACATCTCGTAGTACACCACATAAGAGTATGTCACTACCCAAATTGATGACTCCCTGGATAACCCATGGTCTGTACAACAAGCTGTAGCTCTAGCTCTTCCCAAGGTCAAGCAGGAACCACTCCCTACAGACCCACCATCTCCCTATCGGGGGGAGAGGGCCAAAACGAAGGCGCCCGGCCCGAACCGGACCTACGGCCCCACAGGAGACCCCAGCCACCCACTACCCCAGCCCCTGAAAAAGGACCATCCAAGCGAGTGGTAAGACTCCATTCACCCCATTCACCACTATTCCAACCCCCACCACTTTCCTGTTCTACCCCACCACAGACGCGGAGTCGGGGTGGCGTTGAGGATTTGCCATGGTGTGATAGCCATAAAACCGGACCCTCCGCACCTCCACCAGATGACATGCCAGACGATAAGGAGGAGGAGGAGCCAGGACTGTGGTCAGCCCCGGGACAAAGCCTCAATCTGCCCATGATAGCATACCCGAACCCCAGAGACGACGGAGAACCAACGCTATTGGTATATAGACCATGGACAGTACAAGAGATAAATGATTTGAGATAAAAGATTTCCCCACTATCCAGGAACGGGGAGGACTCTCTCTCCGTAACTACTTGACAGATCTAGTTGCAACAGTCAAACCCTCCACCAGTGAGATCAGAACCCTGTTGAAAAAGGCAGTAGGGTTGAAATGGGGAAGAATAGAGGACAATTTCCCCGTCGAAAAAGTACTATGGGCTGAAGGCGGCGGTTATCAGGGGCACATAAAGGCTTTGCTAGAGAGGATAACAGCAGCCTATTCAGGACGAATGGATATATCAAAAGTAGTCTCAGTGATCCAGAAAGATAGTGAGGGGTGGGAAGACTATCATCTCCGTAAGAGAGAGAGGCGTATAGCTCATGGGGGTTGGAGATTGGAGGAAACATCGACGAAGGCGTCCCATACGAACAGCAGCTGAAAAGGTATTTGATTGAGGGAATGAAACCATCCCTCCGAGATTATGTAAACAAACACTGCATTAACATTGATCAATGCACCATCCGAGAGATGGAGCCTTATTGCCACCATGGCACGGGTTTAGACAGGGCAAAGAAGGAAAGGAAGGGGTTAATCGAAAAGAATAGAGAAACCAGACTCCAGATAGCCCAGATTCAAGCATTTGAGCAACAGGCTGGCAGGGGCAGAGGAGGTTCCAGAGACCGAGGTAGGAGAGAGGGACCGGGCAGGAGAGGGGCGGGCCCGAGGCAGGGAGGAGGGACCCTTGTTTGCTGGAGATGTGGGTCTGTGGATCATTTCAGGCGAAATTGTCCTCTGTGAGGCACAGAGTTTCAGTTGACGGCAGATGGGATGTATCACCACCACACAGAGTTTCAGTTGAGAACCCAAGAGGACACCAAAATGGACGGAGAAAATATTGACAACCAAAAGGGACAACGGGAAGCATGGAGGAGGGTGAGCTTGACAAAAACCACGACACACAGACACTTGCGTTTCCTAAAATTGTAATGCCAGATGATCTGCCAACAATCGATTTAGTGGTAGGGAATAGACACATCACGTTTCTAGTGGATTCAGGGGCAACCCACTCAGTAATTAATCAGAAATCCTGGAGAGAATCTAAACCTAAACTGAGAGGCTGATACATGGACTGGCACTGCCAGTGTCACCATAACGGAGCATTCCACTGCTCCACTGGCCGTAAGAACCATCACACATCCCAAGGATACAATGTGCAAACTTGTTTTTTTTCAAATTAGTTTTTGCTGTCAAACTGTTGTCCTGTTAACCTGTTGGGTAGAGATCTGATGTGCCAATTAAAGGTATCAATCAGTTGTGAGAGTGAAGGTCTCACGGTAGTTTTGGGGTGAGAATGCTGTCACTCAGATGGTACGGAACTGTCCTGTGCCTCCCCTGTATGTCTACACATGGGATCTAAACTCTATGGGGAGTAGGTCTGTGTCAAAGGTTTTGGTAGACAAAGCAGAGACGTATGGGGAAGGCCTGACAGATTCTAAGAGGAAAGGCGATTTACATTGTAGAGCAAAAGTGTGCCCTGGCTCCTGTGAAGTGTTTCAGGCAAGGTGGTTTAGAGAAGGGAAATTGTCAGGTCTATTGAGAGCAGAGAGGATGTATGTGGGGGCTAACTACTGTGCACTCTCAGTGGAGGGAAATGAGGAAGTACAGGAGTTATTTGATATTCCGTGCAGTGCCCCTCATGTGTCACTCAGAAAGGCACCAGGCTGTGAGTGGGAGCCAATAGGGGCCTTGGGTGAGAGGGTGTAACAAAATCAGGCTCCCTGATGATAGGGAATTAGGGATGATGTGGTCACCGTCGACGGGCACAGGCATGATTCCTTTTACCTGCACATTTGCAGGTCTACACTCAGTGTATTTAGCATGCAGTAAACCTTCACTATCGAGGTCGGCCTGTTTTGCAAGTATAGCTCAATCTGACCCCCGCCTAACAGGGGTCCCTGAAATTTTCTGGGCCAAGGATAAATATGACGTGGGGCTAATTAGAAATACTTGAATTTACTCCCAAATCATCAACATCCAACTGATCAACAGCCGTGTGAAAAGGATACTGTGGTACTTCTCCGATTCTTAGCAGCAGAAGGCCATAAAGCCAGCCTCTCCAAATTACAGTTTGCTCAGACAAAGGTCAAATACATCGGACATGACATTTCACAGGCTGGTAGAACGCTCGGGACGGAGAGAATACAGGCAATCCTGAACATTCCACAACCAGTCACTAAAAAACAAGTCATGTCCTTTTTAGGCATGACAGGCTACTGGAGACGGTGGATACCTGATTATGCACAGCATGCTCAGTCATCACACAATCTGGCACATGGCCATGGCCTAACCTCAAATGACAAAGTAACAGGGACTGAAGGAGCTTTAAAAAGCTTTGAGAAACTGACACAACAACTGACTGCAGCCCCGACTTCAGGGCTGCCTGACATGACTAAACCATTCACTCAAGTACAGGACCAGTCAAAGGTTTGGACACACCTTCTCATTCAATGGTTTTTCTTTATTTTTCATTATTTTCTACATTGTAAACTATGAAGGAACACATATGGAATTATGTAGTAAACAAAAAAGTGTTAAACAAACCAGAATATGGTTTATATTTTAGATTCTTCAAAGTAGACACCTTTTGCTTTGATGACAGCTTTGCACACTCTTGGCAAGGTGTGTCCAAACTTTTGACTGGTACTGTATGACATCAGTGCTATTACAGGAACATGGAGGGAAGATGCGCCCTGTCACATGCTACTCAAGCAAATTAGAGTCAGTGGCAAGTGGGTTACCAGCATGTTTAAGAGCAGTATCGGCAGCATCCATGGCAGTTAATTGTTCACATGGGATTGTGGCCTATCTTGTGACTAACCTGCTTGATGCTACCTTGCTCCCTAAACAAATTGCTATCTGCAAGTGCGCTGCTCACACAGGAGGAAGCCATATTGTATCGCTGGGAAACGCCAGAGCGGATGCAGCTGCCAAAGCCGCTGCATTAAGTAACGTTGCCTCTGCCTTACAACTTGTAAAACACGCTGGATTAACACCCACAGCCTCAATTGAGGATCTAATCAAATGTCAACAGGATGCTTCTCCACAGGGAAAATCGAGGTGGAACAAAGGAGGCAGTTGTACGAACGGGGTCTGGTCTGGCCCCACAGGAAAACCATGCTTACATATATCACTGTTTCTAGGTTACGCAAAGTTGTCACATGGGAAAGACCATGTGTCATAAGGAGGGATGGTAGACCTTGTAAACAGACATTGGGACACTCATTCTCAAATGACTCACAAACATTTTGTGAACAATTGTCTAATCTGTGCACATCACAACATTTGGCAGGGGACAACAGACAGCTCAGTCCAGTCATCCGGTCCCGGCCGGCCCGTTTGACCACGTCATGATGGATTTCATTGAACTAACCCCCTGTGAGAAGAAGAAGTACTGTCTGGTAATTGTTGACATGTTTTCTAAATGGGTTGATGTTTTCCTCACAGGAAAAGCTGACACGACGGCTGTAGCTAAAGTATTGGTAAGAGAAATCATTCCCAGATGGGGAGTGCCAAGGAAAATATCTAGTGATAACAGCAGCCATTTTGTAAATGACTGCATTATAACTATTATCACAACACCTAGGTATAGCGCTAAAAAAACACTCTTCATACCACCCTCAGAGCTGACCTAGACCAAAGGTTGGACTCACGCCGTATGAAGTGCTCGTGGGGAGACCGATAGAGACGGGAATGTCAAGCCCAGTTGAGACCCCCGCTGACGGCAGAGGAATGCAACGAGGGTATGTTGAACTACTGTATTCACTTCACCAAGGTTCTGAGTTCTATACATTCGCAGGTGAAAGCAGTTTTTGCCACGGCTGTTGGAAGGACCCCTGCATTCCCTCCAGCCAGGCGACTGGGTGGTCACCAAGGACCTGAGGAGGAAATACTGGCATGAGGTGAGAGGTGGCGATGCCCAGACCAGGTTCTTCTCTGCACCCACTCGGCGGTAAAAGTTGCGGAACGCATCCCCTGGGTCCACGCCAGCCACTGCAAGAAAGCACCACCACTGGAGCTAGAGCCGGACAAGGAGGAGACGCCCCAGCCGGAGCAGGTTAGCCAAACCCAGGAGGAGAACACCCGCACCTAACCAGAGTGACCAGGGAGATGCACTCCAACAAGAGTCAAGTGCTAGTAAACTCTGACTCCAACACAACCTGCAGAGCAGCCCAGAGATGGAGAGGAACCGCCCCTGGCATCTGTTCCGACGACCGGGATGTTTCCTGCGAGGAGGACTCTGCAGTCTGGTGATCATCTCCTGCCTCGTTGTGATCCCCATTTTCTGGCCTCTAGAAGGAAAAGTCCTACGGCAGGACTCAAATAGCAGCCATACCATCCCTACACCTACTACCTCATTGCTCCACACACACACACACACACTACCTCATTCCTCCCTACACCTACTACCTCACTCCCACATGGCTCACTGCCTTGAGAAAGGACTAGGACTGACTCTAGGCAAACTAGGACAAAAAGAGAGACACAAATTGCTATCCACACCGACAGAGATGGGAAGTATCAATACGTAGCTTGCACTTAGCATGTATCACACACGCATGTACCATGTTTCAGATTGCTGGGTCTGCATACACATCCCATTATCCGCCAGATCAGGTATCCCACTGGGGCCAATCCCATTTAATGAAAGTGATTATAGGGGTTATTCTAAACCAAGACTTGACCGACTCTGGTGGTCTTGTGATAATAACACAGGTCAGTACTCCTCGGAGTGGAATTGGCAACCAACCAAGGGTCAACCATCAACCACCCCGTGGTTTCTTTGCCGTAGCTTTCCCACTTTACGGGACAGGTAAAGTGGCGAAAGAGGACATAATCATGGCCGCTGCATGAGTCCCTGAGCAATTTGACTGCTGATGGGCTGGAGAGCTTGTCAGCTGAACAGCTAAGATTGGGCACAACTGTATTACAGAATACAATGGCATTAGACTACTTACTGGCTGCCCAAGGTGGAACATGTGCGGTAGTGGGCCCTGAGTGTTACATATATATATAATAAGTAAATAGAACATATATTGTGTACGTGCCTATTTGTGCAGAGTCTCACCGAATACTAAAGTGGTAACCCTAGATTTCCACAACAATCATATAAATATCATTCTAATTCTATGCTTTAGACCCTCAAAAACTGCATTATGAAACAACAATATGGTGACAAAATAACAGTGTTAGGGAGTAGTTCCACTACATGTAGCTCAACTATTAGTTTAACTAGAGAAGTACAGTTGATTTGATGAGTGTGGACCAATTGTGCTTCTTCTCCTGCAATCTAGAGGCAGGGAGAACAGCACCTTATTACTGATGTGTTGCACTGCACGATGGCATATTTAGCGCTGCGCAGCGCGACTGAAATGTAGGCGGCCTGGAACACGACCATCATGGTATAACTACGTCATCACTAATGGACATAATTTACATGAGTGAGGCAAACAAGCGACGCACCAGGGTGCTTACCAGATTTCCATGTATTTTATTGTAAAATCGGAGGATAAATCCTGTCAAAAAGATTAGTTGTATATGTAGTCCTTTGCGTCTCCTACATTTAGCTATATTGCTTCGCTCTACATATAAGGTAAGTGAGGCCAGCTTGCATAGGGTGCTATGTTGTGTTGTCTAGTATTAGCTACTAGCTAGGTACATAACATAACGCATTTCACAATTTTCTTATTAACGTTATCTTCTACGACCGATGTGGGATGCAATTATCTAGGTTACAAGAAGTATACTACTTACATCTCTTTTTTCTGCAGAAATCATTATGTTTCACAATAGCTCACAGAAAAAGTTCTGGATATTCGACAGTGAGGAAAGTTTGGAAGAACAGAGATGCGAAGCCAACCACAAATATCGCAACAAAATGCTTGGCGGTGTTAAGGTAAGGAGATATGGAACGTGTGTGTGTTTATGCATATTCACACACGTGGCTCATAACGTGTGTGTGTGTGTGTGTGTGTGTGTGTGTGTGTGTGTGTGTGTGTGTGTGTGTGTGTGTGTGTGTGTGTGTGTGTGTGTGTGTGTGTGTGTGTGTGATACATGCAAGATGGTTAAGAACCCTAAGAAATGTGTCAGTCGGAGAGCAATCAGTCGAGTAGTTTTATACATAGTGCTATTATGAAGAAAGTCTTAAGTATTGTCTCTGTCTCTCTTGTCCTCCTCCTCCTCCTCCATGTCCATCACTCCGTCCTTGGTGAAGCCTGCGGTTAGTGAGTCCTTGTTCCTAGACTCTCATGGGGAAGAGGTCCTGTTCAGACACTATGAGAAGAGACTGCTTGACTTCTGCAATGCTTTCAAGCCTGTAATGCCCAAGTCTGTTGTGGTATGTATTAATTCATGCACTCTGAGACAGATCTAGTTTAACTAGCAGATAATTAACACATACTGTCCATTCCCTCTACAGGGTACAGCCATGATGTATTTCCGGAGATTTTACCTGCACAACTCACTAATGGAGTATCACCCCCGGACAATCATGTGAGTAGTTATGGGTCAGCCTTCATTGTACTTATGTTCATAACAAAAAGGGCCCCACAAATACTAGGCTCTGGTAGTCATTTTGGATACAGTTACCGAAATATTGTTGTTTATAACCTCTCTTTCTCTCTCCTCGCACATCTCCAACTCTCCTCATTCCACTCCTTCCTTAATGGCCTCCCTCCTCTCTGTCTCGCCCTTACCCTCTATCCACTTCCTGTCCACATCACTCTCTCTCTCTCTCTCTCTCTCCATCTCTGTTGCCCTCCCTCCCTCTCTCTTTCTTTCAGGCTGACCTGTGCCTACTTGTCTTGTAAGGTGGATGAATTTAACGTGTCCAGCACCCAGTTTGTGGGGAACCTTGTGCATGAGACTCCAGTGGGGCAGGAGAGGGCTCTGGAACAGATCCTGGAGTATGAGCTCCTCCTCATACAGCAGCTCAACTTCCACCTGGTGGTGCACAACCCCTACCGCCCCATGGAGGGCCTGCTCATAGACCTCAAGGTGAGTGGAGAACTAGGGATCAGACCTGATACTCAAACACTTGAGACTGTTTGATGTGCGATTGTAAAACCTGGAGTTTGCAGTTTGGGGATTATCACACTGGTTCCACTGTATCGCTGTGTTGAGGTGCAGCAAAAAAAAAAGAAAAATCATATGAACAAAGGAAGCCCAAAATGGAGAAATAAAACTTTAGTGTTTTAACTTTGAGTAAGAGTCATGACTCCTCCTTCCACCTACCTTTAAACTCCCCCCTCCCACAACCCGCAGACACGGTACCCTCCGCTGGAGAACCCGGAGTCGCTGAGGAAGAGTGCTGATGACTTCCTGACGCGGGCGACCGTGACGGACGCAGGGCTGCTGTTCCCCCCGTCGCAGATCGCTGTAACGGCCATCCTGAACAGCGCCTCGCGGGCGGGCCTCAACATGGAGAGGTGGGTCAGTGCCAGGGGGCTCATGGTGCTGTCCTGTCTCTTTTACACTATTGTGCCGACCCCAATCTCAGAGAATGCTCTTGAGTGATAGCGTATGTGTGGCGCGGCATGGGGTCAGTCGGCTTTGTTTTCACATTAAGCTCATCACAGCTGACACCAGTTATGTTATCAGGACGGATTAACTCACTTTTAGAGGTGTGGTAGTGTGATCCATATAACTAAGAAAGGCACACAAATACCAAGGCTTTTGTATTCTAGCACTGTGGGAGAATTGAAATATGACTTTTTTTTAGCCCCCTGATGTAATTTTTTCATTCGCATTATCGAGTCTATCATTAACTTTTTTTGTCTCAGCTACATGACAGAGTGCTTGGGACTGAAGGAGAACAAAGAGACCCTCTCAAAGATGTATGAAGCAATGAGACGTGAGTCTATTTACTCATACTGTTGCATTTACCGTTTTCAACCACTATGTGGCAACCTTGGTCAGAGTTGTGACTTGTGACTCCAGATCAAGCTAAACAATGTTTTGCCTGATAAGTTACAGGTCATTTCACTACCAATGAACCAGCGTTTGTCTAACACATCCTTGCTCTTTTTCTACACAGGGATAAAAAATCTCATAAAGAAGTATGAACTTCCTAAACCTGAGGAAGTGAATGTTTACAAACAGAAACTGGAGAGGATCCATGCTGAATTTGGAGCCAACACAAATTCGTACGTAGCCTCCTCTGTTGAATGCAAGGGTTTCTATCAGTCACTAGACATTGTACAGACGCTGGTGCAGGTCGGGTGTTGAAGAAAGATATAGTAGCTTTACTGCAATATATATTTAGAGATGTTTCTGTTCATGTCACTGATCTTATGTCTAATAAGAATTTTTTTTTTTTTTTTTTTTTATCAGAAAACTAACTTTTATATCAGTCCACATGGTCTCAAAATACCAATATAATTTTTTGGAACCACCAGGCAGGTGGGTAGCATCCACCAGGCAGGCAATCCTCCCAACCCCCGATTTATAATCATACTCGAATGACAATTCTTCTTTTTCATACATACTAACAGTTTTATTTAGCCAGGTCGATCAATTGTTGTCTTGTATCTAAGATGCAAAAGATTCAAGGTTCTGTCTATCAGGTAGAAAAATAAAAAAAACAAAAACACATCGTCAGCTATATTAAATACAGAGTAAATTGAACAGCATCACACTCCTTTCCTCATCGTTCTCAAAACCATGAAAGCACAGCTGATCGAAGCGGGCGGGCGCGCGCGGGGGGGGGACACATGCATCTGGCCCATATCTTTGCCCTCTGTTGTCTTGGTGAGGTTTGTGAGGTCCATCTTATCTTCAGTGCATCTACATAGAGAAGCTAATGCCAACTCTGAGCCATGCCCCGCACAGACCGACCGATACCACAGCTTCTGGAAGCGTGAGGATCGATGGATCTGTGCATGCCCGCTGCTCAGAATGAAGCTGTACTTGGTTAGTGTGGTTTTTGGACTGTAAACACCGAAGAGGGTCGGATAGGAGTGCTCTGTCCCATTTCCTCACCGTTTACCTGCAGAATGCATTTGAACTCCACCACACGGATTTAAAGGCATAGGAGTAGTGTAAGCCATGGGCATTTAGACCAATTCATTTCCGTTGTGGGGCAGTGCACAAGTGCGTACTTCAGGAGACGGGTGGAGAAATAGGGTGCAGCATGTGTTTTACGTTGAAGTTTCGGTTCATGACCCCCAAGCTTAAAGGGAAGGTTTCTCAGTTCCTTTTAGTTTCTTAAAGCAGCATATATGTAGGCCCACACACATCAGAGCAGTTTCCATTGGGTTACAACATGCACAGGTTACAAATGTCTGCTACAAACTTTGTTAATCTACCATACAAAGGTTTTATCTATCATACAACTCTGTTTAGCAATCGTACACAAACACTTCCCCCACCCCCCATACAAGCTTAAGTGTATCATATCAACAAGCAAAGCAGCGTATAAAAGATATAGCAAGTCGCTTCAGTGTATCGGCGACAGCGTGAACTGTAAACGGCAAAGTTCGGGATAAAAGAAGGAAGAGGTTAAGTTGGTGTTGTAAAATCAAGTGGAGTCGTAGTGTGTAGAAAGGGAGTTAAGGCTCGCGTCTCGGGAGAGGTGCTACGTTAGAATTCCCTGATGATGGTTGTTGTTGTTGTTGTCGCTACATGCTTTGGCTCGCTCTCTGCCCCGCTTCTCTCTGTGAAGGTTCCACTGTTGCCAGGGTGAGAGTCAGGGGCGAGGCCTCTAATGCCAGCCTCCCCCCCGCCAGTCAGGATGCCCCATGTAGATATCGGCATCCTTGGAAATGTACGATTTTAACCAATCAATCACGAACTGACTTGACTGACTTGTGGGCGAGCCAATCAACATAAAAGGATTCAAGTTGGCTCCGACAGAGGAAGTGGAGGTGGTCCAGGTCAGAGTTCTGCCGCTGCCTTTAAGCTAGCTCTACAGACTTGTTTCTGTCTAATTAAGCCCCCTCTTCACATTTGACAGATTTTCCCCTCTTTTAATCTTGAAAATATATATATAATATAAGTTCTGGTTGGCATCAGGCAACAGATCCGATCCCTTAGTCAGTAACATCACTCTGATGTCTGTTCAAAGGCTTTGGGAAGATTTGAGGATCAGTCTCAGAGCTGTTGTCAGTCAGTCAGTCCACACAGCTGGGTTGAAGCCATATTGCCAGAAAGCTACATGCTCAATACAAAGGTCTCCGGTCCAGCACTTAATGCCAGTCCATGGGATGCATGGCTGGCTGTTTTTGGTTGGTTGGTTCTTCAAGTCGTTCGATTGGTTAGACAGAATTCACATTACCTGGATGGTGGTAGCCAGTGCCATGATGGTGCACTCGGTCCTGCAAGACAAAGCAGACAGCGTTGCAACAGGTTCATATTGGCCCTGTCCAGAAACAAGCCCCTACTTTCCTAGGAGATCTGAAAGAATCAGCAAAGATGATCAGAGCAAGGTGGAGCTAATAATGTCTTCCATATACAGTACCAGTCCAAAGTTTGGACACACCTTCTCATTCAGTGGTTTTTCTTTATTTTTTTATTATTATTTTCTACATTGTAGATTAATATTGAAGACATCAAAACTATGAAGGAACACATATGGAATTATGTAGTAAACGAGTGTTAAACCATAATATGGTTTATAGTTTATATTCTTCAAAGTAGCCACCTTTTGCTTTGATGACAGCTTTGCACACTCTTGGCAAGTTTGTGTCCAAACTTTTGCCTGGTACTGTATATGCCTTTCAGATATTCAAAAGAGTCTAGGGGTTGTTGTCTGGACCAGGCTAGAGATGATTGTAAAATCAGAAATGCATCAATTGAGAGAGCCATGTCAGCCTCCTCCTTTATCAATCATGTGTACAACTGAACCGACTGTTTATGGTGTTTAATGTGGTTGTGACATAAGATGGTTGACTTGACACATACCTAGATGACAGGGTCGCTGTAGACAAGATGTGCATGACTTGGAGGGAGGAGGAAGGGATGATGAGGGGAGGACATTTGGAAATTGTTGAGGTTTCAATCACAAACAAATCAAGACAGCAAAGGCAACCGAGGCCTCAGAAGGACTGATCTCTGTGACTGCATTCTTGAAAACCACAAGAGTCTGTGGACAATTTAACAAGGTGCCCTCGTAACCTGTATTGTGTGCCCTGAATATAGCAACGTGCTCTTGAAAACTCATCTTCTTTTTCTGTCTCCCAGAAAAAGAAAAAGAGGATATGAGGAGGATGATCATGTGGCGAAGGAGCCCCGTCTGGTAGAAGAGGTGAGTCCAAACCACATTCCCCTTTAAATTAAATTGTCTGTTTAATAAGATATTCATCCTACCAATGACCTACCATATTGATAATAATAAAATAAAAACATTGGTTTCCTAGGAGGAGTGGACTGATGAAGACTTGGACCTTTGAGTGATGCACTTTGTTTTTGAACCAAATATCGGCAAACCCTTTTGCTTACTACACTGAAGGACTACTGGGACTGGGAGAAACAAGGCTTTACAGAGGATGAACCCAGCATTTTAATTTTAAAGACTGTCACTGCGATTAGCATACTTACATACATTCTTACTTGAGGCGATGCCTCACCAACTTTGTTTGTTCTTTGTTTTATGTAGAGTAATAAACATATATATTTTTAAGTTTTATTGAACGTGTCAAGATTGATACCAGCTTGATTACTTTATGCTGTAGGTGGACTCTATGTATTCACCCAAGAAAAATAAGCATATGGGGCTTTTTTTTTTTGTGTAGAGTTTTTTTGCTCACCACATCCCAGGTAGTGCACCATATTTAGACTGTCGCACATTTAAAAGGGGGCAGTTTTGCAATGGTCTGGTCATTAACATTAACATGGATGCAAGCAGACCTAACTATACTTTGATCCTATGCTCCAGGTGAACATGGAATACTTTCAGGTATAAATGGCTACCTTTCTGTTGTTGAAAGAATTAAAGTGTTAACTATACACCACGAAAGGAAAATCATAACTGCCCACGAGAATCCTTGTCACATTTTGGGGCCACTCCTGCTAGTAGTCCTGGAAAACCTTTTTGTTTGCTACATTGAACAGCATCACACTCCTCCAAGATTAAATAGTCATACTGCATACATTTTTCTAAAGGTAAAATCTCAAATCTATATAACCGTTGTACCACATGTTAATGTGGGTTTCAAGCTACCCATTGCTAACAGAGTGGCCCCACTTGTGCTCTGTTGCCATGGAGG
This sequence comes from Argentina silus, assembly GCF_951799395.1. Taxonomy (NCBI): domain Eukaryota; kingdom Metazoa; phylum Chordata; class Actinopteri; order Argentiniformes; family Argentinidae; genus Argentina; species Argentina silus. The sequence goes on from NC_139661.1 coordinate 19,907,677, forward strand.
TTGAGGGCTGGGAAAGGCCAGTTTACGCTTACTTTACCAGCCTATGGAACTTGTCAGGTGGGACATTCAGTCGGACAAACGGATAAAGCACATTCTAGATAGCGTGTGTCGGGAAATAAGGCTGCTTTGTCACAAACACAAAGTTGGCCTTCTAAAACAGAACAAAACCGTGCTACAAGTACTGTAAGCACGTATATAATCACTCCTCTCGTACTCATGAGAAAAAATGACTCGGTTATCTACTTTACAAAAGACGGTTTAATAAGTGCATGCACGTCTGATACAATCTGTACTATTCCAAGAATTTTTACTGCTGTAAACATTTTCATTAACTTGGTTTCTTTGATTATGTGTCTCGTCTGGCATTGAAGTTTCATGGAAGACTGAACCAAACAACAATCAAAAAAATATGTGATACAATTGGAAAAGAAATTCTGTTTGTCTCTCAATTATATACTCATGATTCCAGCAAGAGAATTTATTTTTGATATAAAATAACCATATTTTCTGCAAGAATTTTTCCAATCTAAAATACGGAAAAAAGAAAAACAACAAAAAAATAACGTAGAACAAATAGATAGGAAATGCTAGTTTTCAGCACTTGGTGGATATTGTCTCGACCATAAAATAAATCAGTCACAAATTACAGTATAAAAAGCATTATCGCTCATAATCCAGTTATAAGAAAAAAAACAGGGAGGACTTTAGCTTCTTCATGTCAGTTGACTTTCCTCATGGAACAGGGAGGAGGGAATGGATACACTTTGGCAACCTGTGCTGTGGATACGTCTTGGGTACACAAAGCTTTATTCTGAAATTAAATCTTTGACCCCTCAGGATGGGGGGGGAGAAATGTTATGTACCCAAGTCACAGAATCATGAACACGGTTTATATGAAGGAAAAATAAATCTAAAACAAAGGAAAAGAAAAACATTTTCCTGCGCAAACAGCGGTCAAAGTCACTGGTGCAAGTTTAGTTTTGTTTTTAGGTACTGCGTTGGTTGGTTGTTCTGTTCTGCTGCTGCAGCTGCATAGCTCTCGTGGCATGGGTGGGGGCGGGGTGGAGGAGATGGGGGCGGGGCCATGTTGGAGGAGATGGGGGAGGAGGGGGTTGCCATGGTGATGAGAGTGGAGCATGCTGGGTCCCGTGTGCGACTCCCAGAGCGAGGAGACGGCGGAGGGATGGAGGGAGAGAGAGAGAGGAGGAGAGGAGTGCTGTACTACCTGTTGCTGTTGGACATGGCATAGTGAACCTGTTTCTGCTGGAGGAGCTCCGTGATGGCCAGCAGCTTTTTCAGCACATGCTAGAGGGAGAGAGAGACAGAGAGAGACAGAGAGAGAGAGAGAGAGAGAGAGAGAGAGACATCATGAGATGTTGACTTCGATACAGATACGTGCTTAAGTATCACAATTTCGATTCTTAAACGATACCACAGCAACCAAAAAAACATCAGGCAAAGTAAAATAATATCCTCTTACGTAACAGAACGGATGAAAATGGAAATTCTTATTTTCATATCCTTAGCTGTCAGACCTATTCCGGCCCTGTCGTGATTTGAACTCCTTAAAGAGGTGGAGATGCCTATCAGGAAGATGCTTGGCTGAATGTGATGTGTTGCCTCCCTTTGACTGCAGGGCCTCGAAACATCTCTTACAAACAGGCTTTGTGATTTTGATCGGCTCGCCGTCATCATTGGCTCTATAAGCAAAGTGATGCCAGACTTCACCTCTGGCGTCCTTTTTATCAACAAGCTGAGGACGGCCAGCATCAACACACGGCTTCCATCCTTCTAATATAATATAATATAATAATAAACGCCATTTAGCTGACGCTTTTATCCAAAGCGACTTACATTGCAGTGAGTGCATACATTTATCAATATATATGGTCCCAGTGGGAATCAAACCCACAACCTTAGTGTTGTTAACACCATGCTCTACCCTAACCCTAACTAAACACTGCGTCAGGCATTTCTGGTAATTTCTGGTTTTCAAACCAGGGTATCGTGATACTTTTGTAGAACCGGTACATCGTGATACACTACCCTCGACATTTGTTCAGATCTGAAATAATTGGTTAAGCAATGTGGCAGAGACTCCACCCAGCCCACCATTGAGAAACAGTAGCATACTAAAGACAGAGCCAGTCATGGAGTCCCAAATATTAATGGAGAAGGAAACACACTAGGGCCCATTCTGCCCACGAGGGGTTCTGTCGAGTATACTGTGAGTTCACACTGACCTGCTGTAGAGTATACTGTTCTGTAGAGTCTACTGTTCTGTAGAGTATACTGTTCTGTAGAGTCTACTGTGAGTTCACACTGACCTGCTGTGCTCCCCTTTCGTTGCTCAGGATGCGCAGCTCGTCTGAGTGGGTGCCACAAATCTCATGCAGGGCAGCCAGGTCGCGGGACAGGTCCGTCCTAAAGTGCTCTGTCGTTTCAGGGAGTTCAGGGACGTTCTGTCAAGGAAGGACACACACACACACACACACACAGACACAGTTAAGAGTTACATAGATGTACAAAGTAGATAAATATATAAAGCTTAAATAATGTTTAATTAAACACGTTTAAACCTACCCCCAACTCATCCAGAAACATGATCATCCTATGTTTGTTGTTTTTGATGAAGGGGTTCACTCCCTCCATGTAGGGCTCCTTTAGGGAAAACACACAACATTAACATGCAGATACCTCATCTTGGAGACAATACATTAATAACACTAATAAACACTGTTTAAGGTGCTGTTTAGGGCTGTCGTACCTTAGCACCAAACTCCACCAGGTTGGCCAGGTTCTGGACAGACTTGGCCACCAGGGTGAGGGTCCGGCCCGCTGTTGAGGAGGGAGGGTCTACATGACAGATGACATAAGTGAGGAAAAATCTGACGTAACAACATCATATGTTCCATGTCAAATCAAGGGATTTTTTTAAATAACAAAAGCCAGAAGGGGTTGTGGTAAGCTCACCAGCGATGATGTTGAACATTCTGGGGTTGAGGATGGCAGGACAGATCAATCTCAGGAACACAAAGCCACTGGAAAAAGTCAAACAGATTTCAGTTTGTCTGATGAGATGTTTTCACTGATCATTTTAAAATCAACTCGATCCTTTATTTTTACCTTTAGCTGACAAGCAAAATCAAAGAACTTCTATAATATAGAATCACATTGGGACAACATTTACATCTCACAGTTCTAAAAGCACACATATCAAACATATAAACATATAGACCCCATTGGGTGTTTTATGTGTAGCTGGCAGAGATTGAACCTGGGACCTTGCTGTCCATAACCCAGTCAGCAGGAAGATACCACGCCACTGAGCAACAGAAGGTCGTTCCTAGGACTCAGGCCAGGCATACCTGCATAAACCTTTCAATTCGCCACCTATGAAATTACCTTACGACTCTGGTCCTCATGGTGGTGTTGGTGGGCCATTTCTCCTGCACTGACTTCTGCAGACACCCGTAGATGAACCTCAGAGTCCTGGAGGACGTCACAAGAGAGAGAGACAATGAATGGACCGACACATAATCAGAATATGTTGAACGTCCTTCAAATATGATACAATGGATATGATTGCTTGTCATAGCTATCAGACTTTGTATGTTTATTGTATTGGTTCCCTATTGGGACACCTAACTTTTAACTTGTCTATCAGTCTACTGACATTACAGATGGACTGGACCTTATGAGTGTACGGGTGGTCAAGATGGTGGGTCTGTCTCTGTCTGTTATCTTGCTTGTCTGATGTCATTACAGAATGAAGGTGTGTGTGTGTGTGTGTGTGTTCATTCTTACGGAGGCAGGATCTCAGCGGCCATGAAGATCTTCTCTACCAGCTCAGACAGGATGTTGAGGAGGTGGGCCAGGTTCAGGTTCACGTCCTCGTTCTTCTCAAGCTTGGAGGGGTTCAGCTAGAGAGGGGGTGAGGGAGGGAGGGAGGGTGAGGAGAGAGAAAGCGAGAGAGATTGGAACAGGTATGTTTGATCTTCTACAAAAGCACAAATAGTATTCGAAAATATGCAGTAATTCCCGCCATTGTTGCAACCACACATGTAGAGGATGTGGTGTTCCTACGCCATAATGACTGTACAGCACCTCAATCGAAAGTGTCTGGTTGGATTATCATAACAGCCCTGACAACACAATACCAAATAATCTACAGCAAGGCTGAAGCTGTGTCATTGTGACATATCTGTTACTGTTCTGTCTTCAGGCTGACCATGAGGGCAAAGGGTACTGATAGGAGGTAACAAGTGTAAAGTGTCCAACTCCACTTCTGAGATAAGCGAAGGAACAGCTACCCCACGCATTCTCTGTTGAGGGTTAGGGTTAGCCCACAACACAGATCGAGGAACATCAGAGATATACAAGCTCTGCTTAAGTTTTCCAAATGGTGCTCAAAAGCCTTCTCTGTGTGTGTGTACACATGTGTGTTACAGGCCTAGGACCACTATAGGATGTGTGTTTGTTTCTGTGTGTGTGTGTGTGCGTGCGTGCGTGTTTACCTCGCAGGACTGCTTGCTCTCCATGATCTTGAGGATGGAGTCTTTGAGGGCGTGGTGGACGAAGGGCGTGGCCGTGGCCTTCATGTACTGCTCCATCAGCGTGCTGGCCAACGTGGTGGCACGGAACAGCGTCGTCGCCTCGTCTACGGACGGACGGGGGGGAATAATTCAGATGAGCCAATGCGTGTTTACATGTGTGTGTCTGTATGTATGCGTGCGTGCGTGTTTACGTGTGTGTGTGTTTTTACTGGTGTCCTACCTTCCATGTTAATCTCTCTGTCGTTGAGTATCCTGAGCAGGGGGGCCTCAGTCTTCTCGTGTCTGAAGATGCGCAGCAGGATGCTGGCCAGCAGGGTGCGGTCCTGTCCACACACGTGGGCCAGGGCGTAAATCACATGGAACTCCTTCAGCAGGATCAGCTGCGGAGGGAACACAGGCACAAACATAACGACACAGATATATAGACAAGACTTTCCCTACATCCCTTTTACAAGTATTCAGCTTTTCAGGTAGAAATATGATAGTTATATGGCACATGCGTTTTAGCAGACACTTTAATCCAAAATGACTTGGAAGAATAGTGAGTATCTATGGTCACAGCAGGAATCGAACCCACAACCTTAGCAATGCTATCACCATGCTCTACCGAATGAGCGTGTGAACTGTGTGTGTGTGTGTGTGGGCAGGTGCATGTCTTACCTCTTTGAACTCGCTGTACTCCTCCTCGGGCATGATCTTCTCCATGGAATAGCGGGCGCGGACACGCAGGGAGCCGGGCTCGATGCCCTTCAGGGGCACATGGGAGCTGAGGGGGAACCACTCGTCAATCATCTGGCCCTTCTGCAGGCGGCTCAGCTGGCAACGCATGAACACTGACACAGAGAGAGAGAGAGGGGTTAACAGACAGACAGACAGACAGACAGACATGAACACTGGACAGAGAGAGAGATGAGGGGTTAACAGACAGACAGACAGACAAACAGACAGACAGACATGAACACTGGACAGAGAGAGAGATGAGGGGTTAACAGACAGACAGACAGACAAACAGACAGACACCTATGCACAAACACACGGGCACACAAACATACATGTACACGCTCACACACACTCGCACTCACACTCTCACGTCTAGCTGCAAAACGGACATTTTCCTAACACCAATGTGTGCTTGTGAAATGAAGAAACTCACAGATGTCACTTTCCTTGCTCTTCTTTGTTTTGTTGCTCAGGCTGATCTCAAACCTGTTGATTTCACTGGACAAGTCACTGAAAGAAGAGAAGAGAAGATAATGTACACATACAGTAAAACAACTACATGATTTGCAACCAATTCTGCATAATCACAACAGATTAGAATACTGTGTCACACTGTAGATCTGAAATGATTGGGTAGGTGAAAGCAATGTGGTAGCTTCTTTATACTGCAATAGGTTTGGTGGAATTTTCTAATATTTCTGTAAGTGTCTGTGGACAGGGCTGCAGTAGACTCACTCAAAAATGAACTCCTCTGTGAAGACAGGGTTCTGGCCCTCTCTGGGGTGGGTCTTGGCCACCTGGACACTGTTCAGGTAGATGTTGCAGTAGGGCTGGTTGAAGTGCTTCACCGGGAGCTTGTGGGCCTCCTCCACGTACAGGACCAGACTGCTCACCTGAGTTACAAAGATACAATATAGGTTACAATTCATCCTCCAGTCTGAGTGTGTGTGTGTGTGTGTTCAAGTGTCTGCGTGCACCTGTCTGAGTCTCTTGTTGGGAGTGGGCTGCGTGGGTTTCCTAAGGTTACTGCAGAAGGTTTGCAGACACTTCATCCAGTCCTGCAGAGAGAAGACACACACAGTACATGAAAGTACAGCCTTGTAATGAGCCAGAGTAAAAAGAAGAGCAGATTAAAGACAATGAGTATTCAAGGTCAGAGAGAGAGAGTCATTCTGTCATTTGGAGAGAGGAAAACAATGAAAGGAGAGAGAAAAAGAAAGAAAGAAAGGGAGAGAGCGATCAATTGATTCATACATACAATACAAACCTGTGCCTGTTCAGGAGTCTCGCCGGCGAAGTAGAATATGTACTGTTCCTCGCTAAAGTGCTGGACCACAATCTGGAAACAGTTTGGCCTGCAAACAAGGACACAGGGAGCGGCCAGGATTACAAAAAAATCATATAAGCAATGAAACTGCAAAAATATTCACTCTGTTTTCAATACAACCACAGTGGATGAGCTCGGCTGGACAGCGCAAACACGGATCCCCTGACGTGAGGCAACGCTGATAGAACCCACGTGTGTGTACTGTTATTCCACTAAATTCAAACAGAGGAGTGGTAGGCAACAAACAAGTGCCAGGACTAAACCACACCACCTGTCACCGTTGCGGTGCCAGGAAAGCAATAACAAACGAGCCTTCAGTTGGCGATAGAGATTGGGAGTTGCCGTGAATCCATCCTTACTTCAGACCGTGGGGGAAAATTAATATACCAGTCAAAAGTTTGGACACACCTTGCCAAGAGTGTGCAAAGCTGTCATCAAAGCAAAAGGTGGCTACTTTGAAGAATCTAAAATATAAACCATATTCTGGTTCGTTTAACACTTTCATAGTTTTGATGTCTTCAATATTAATCTACAATGTAGAAAATAATAAAAAATAAAGAAAAACCATTGAATGAGAAGGTGTGTCCAAACTTTTGACTGGTACTGTATCTGACACCATATGGAGACAAACACAGCCACAACACAGATGCTGGTTGGTTGATCCTGAGGGGGACTTCACTGTGTGTTCTACATAAGAAGCATCAATGGAGGCGAGTCAACGGAACAGCTAAGGAAGGTAACTGAGGACATCTTTTGACTGGTACTGTACAGAACGCCACGAGACGCGGCCGCTGTTCACGTGCGCGTCAATCAATCAATCAATCAATCGATCAATCGATCGACCGGGGAGCGGCGCCTCACCTGCCAAACAGACTGTCGTGCACGCCGTACACCGAGCACACGCTCAGGTCGATCAGGCCTTTGGGTTTGGTGGCTCTCTTCTCACTCTCGAAGTAGATGAGCTGGGCGTCGTTGCCCTCCAGGATGAAATACAGGTTCTTCCACCTCTTGCCTTTGCCTGGTGGAGATGGGGTGAGGGGGGAGGGGAGGTGGGTTAGAGGGGCGGGGGCGGAGGAAGAGGAGAGGGTGGGAGGGAAGGGGGAGAGGTGGGGGAGGAGGAGGAAGAGGAAGAGGAGAGAGTGGGAGGGAAGGGGGAGAGGTGGGTTAGAGGGGCGGGGGTTAGGTCAATTATGTTAAGATTACACAGTTCACAGATCTGTGAGCCAGGGTATTAAAACAAATAATAATAATAATACCCAGGGAATTAAAAAGAAAAAAAAATCATGCAATTGTGAGAGGACGTGGTACCTTTGTTGAATAGGAGGTAGCCTTTCTTGACAATGTTTTTGTAGAACGCGTCTTTCGTTTTCCGTCTGATAGTGTTATAGATCTCCTTTCCATCCACCAAGTCAGAGAGCACTTGTTCCTGCTGCTGAAAGGAAACACCCAACAACATATAACATATCAATATACAACAACATATAACATATCAATATACAACATATAACATATCAATATACAACATATAACAACATATAACATATCAATATATAACATATAACATATCAATATACAACATATAACATATCAATATACAACATATAACATATCAATATACAACATATAACATATCAATATATAATAATATATGGAAATATAAATCGTGAGCAAAGACCTGTCAATTCTACCCCCATCTGGAACGCACTGCCTCCTATGGGCAGGAGACCAAGAGGGCCATGTCTGGACTTGGGCTTACCTGCACGGACACAGCATCCTTCAGGTTGTAGCCCTCCACGATCTGCTCTTTCTTATAATGGTCCACAATGTCATCAACACTGCCAGGAAGAGGAGAGGGAGCAGACAGTTAGAACCACCCTCCACACTGACCACATAGTTTGTGAAACATGATGACAGACATTTCTTTGCTCAATTCCAAACGGACCACTAACCCCCCCCCCCCCCCCCCCTTCTTAACAGGAGAGAAACGTGTACAGGGGGGAAGTGGGGGTAAAGAGGTCATTAGGAGGGACTGCTGTGATAAGATGTAGCCTGAAGAAATGGGTCTTCAATCTAATTGTGAGGTGAAATGCAATGTCCTCCTCAATGTCCTGATTCTACTGGGCGACTGTGATGGTGAGTGTAGTGGGCGGGGAGCAGGCTCCTGACACACACACACCTGTTATAGTACCTCCCTCCCATCATGTACTGATTGTTGGGGGTGGGGCATATCTTAAACCTTTGGATGTTCTCATTGGTGCGAAAAAACAGGGAGTAGTCCCCGGGCGTGTTGTCTGACGGCCTGACCAGGAAGCCACTCACTTGGCCAACTAGGACGGAGGGAGGGAGGGAGGGGGAGAGGGGAGGGAGGGGGAGAGGGGAGAGAGGGAGAAAGAGGGGACATTGTTAAACGTTACACATTCAGTAATAGGCTATTTTCATATCACTTCATCAACATGTACATCATGATGGATTAGCGGTAATGCTGTTGTGTTGTGTTTCTCTGCGCTGACAGAGGAACACAGGTAGATGGCAGGGGTGAGAGGGCCAATAGAAGGAGAGGAGAGTGGTACCTGTCATCAGCAGGTTGTAGGCCTCCTGCTTGCTGATCTTCCCGTGATACCAACTGCATAGAGGATCCATGCGAGACCACCACAGACAGAGAGGTGAAGGGAAGGAGAAGGAAAAGACAAAACAAACATCAAAAATGAGGCCAGATTTAGGTCACACTTTAAAGGATCACATGTTCATGTTGAATGTCTAAGGAGGTGAAAAACACTCTCTCACTCACTCACTCACACACACACACACACACACACACACACACACACACACACACACACACACACACACACACACACACACACACACACACGTCGACACACACACTCGCCCTGTTTGTGAGTTTGAGTCTGAGTCACTACGTCATGGCTATGAGGTTCGCTGAGCTGAGTGGCTCCAATTGTGGACGATGTTGAAGTCACTAACGACGCATAGTACTGCCCTCCCCTGCTGATGTCAGCCAGAGCATCAACAACATCAACATCCTCATTTGGCTGGAGGACATAGTAAACAGGGGTTACGTGCGTAGAGGCATCTGGAGGGGCTGAACTAACCGAGGGAGGTAATGAACCTCAAATGATAGGTTGTCTAAAAATATGTACTAAGAAGACATTTTCATGAATGAAGCAGCGTCTGTGTCTCGTCGATAGTCACTGTGAAGAGGGCTCAGAATTGAGGAAAGTACAGATTATACGGTCCGTTTTGAGAAATGTACGGATACAAATCATTGGTAGTATGGATAAAATCTAACATAAAAATCAGTACTACTGGAGGTTTACACACTGACAAATTGATATGACGATCTAACAGAAAAACAAACTTCTAACTTACACTTTGCCCTCATGTGGGTCCTCCTCCCGTCCCTGGAAACATGGAGCAACAGTTTCAGTAAAATATACTATTTGGGAAATAATAAAAAGCACACCACAATAATAATAATAAGAATAATAAGAATAACAAGAAGAACAACAACAACATTGTTCAGGCCCAAAGGGAAGCAAAACAGCTGTGGGTGCTGTCTGGGTTGTATTCTATAAACACAATAAGGAGAAAACACTTTCAAACAAGCAACATAGATATTGCTTGTTCTTATTGGGCAAGTCCAGGTGATCCTGGTTTCTATGGCGACGTAAGACGGGTGTACACTAAACACTGTCATGAGACCAGTTTGGCTTTTTCCTCTCTGATAACGAAGGTGAGGATCTGGCGAGGAGCGTGTGCTCATCTGTGCCGAGGGGGTACCTTAGAACATGACAGGAGCTGAAAATCCACACACCTAAAACAATCTTTATCAAATCAAATCTTTACGGTGTCTTCTCCCAAGAGTGCAGTACTCACCACCTCCTCCACAAGGTCTTCCACGATGAGGCCCTGCTCCTCGGTGCGCACGTTGGTCACCCACATCCAGCCGTCATCCAGTTCATTGTGAACGATAAACATGTCCCCTTTCAGAAAGCTGACCAGGCCATGGAAAAGAGAGGCAAGGAGTATGCATACACAAACTTCATCTTCATGTGTGCACAAAACATCTCCAGCAACAGTACATTTATATTTCCGAAAGCGCACACACACACACACACACAGAACAACAAAACCTTATGGATCATTGTTACGTACAATAACTAGCAATTTAGTTGGAACATCCAGGTCACAACCTGAAGGCAACAGACAGCTGGCATTAAAACTCAAACCTTCCCTATTTGCATATGTAGTACCACACCCCTACCAGCAGGTGGCTCCTCGAAGCTGCTTAAAACCATTGTAAAGACTACACGCTTCTCTCCCAAGCTAAGCTACGCATGTACTAGTGGAGGGTCAGGCTTGGTGTTCGGGGAGACAGATGTTTCTCAGATCTGGAGGTGAGGTGCAGCCAGGGCTCATCCGTAAGCGTGTTGCTAGATTGAGCTAAATAACAGGCACATGGTCTGGTTTTAGCACAGTCAGATAATGTGCTTTTCCAGTCTGGTGGAGGGGACAGGCTAACAAGCCAAGGTAAACACTTGAGGAAAAAAAACAACATCATGGCCGTTTCATATCCAAACCAGGTCGCCTTTCAGAGCCAAGATGACAACATGTAATGTCGTTCGGAAAAAACACCCAAAACAGATACTGTGTACGACAGCATAATGAAAGGTGGAAATGTTTCAAACTAGGTCAGAAATGGGAAATTCTGCGGGCAGATAGAGGAATAGGCGGGCAGATAGAGGAATAGAGGAAACACATGCACGTGCACGCGCACGCGCACACACACACACTTCATTCATCTTCGACGGAAGGGAACTTGGGTTTGCTTTACCTGATCTCATCGGTATCTGGCACTTTGGTGTATGGAAGAATGGCCCTCACTCTCCTCCTGTCCTCAACGGGCTGCAGACACACACAGACAGACACAGACAGACAAACAGACAGACAGAGAGAGAAAAGACATTAAAACACCAACAACAACACCTCTCCCGCCTCCACTAAAACCTTGGAATAATTTCAGCAACTTCAGACCCACAAAGAAACACACAGGATGATTTCACACCACTCATTAGTATTTTGCCCAGGTTCTTCCCTGAGAACATGTATGATACATAACCCGGGAGCAAGGGAACGGTATCCTCCTACGCAGTGCATTGAGTCGGCCTATGTGGCCAAAAAAAGCTACAGCTCTACACTCCCGAGGCGGTCATCGTACCTCTGGGGGAGCCACTGGCGATAGCAGCTTTTCGCCTTTCAGCAGGCAAGACACGTAGCTGTAGTAACCAATCAGGTCCGACAGTGACGAGAACCGCCGCCCGCCAATGTAATAGTCTCCGCACATGGCGATTATCCTGTTAGAACACACACACAGGCACACAAGAGACACACACAGGCACAAACAGACCTCTCTGTCAGATTGATTCACTGTTAAACACTGCGTCTGCACAAAGTAAACAGAATATGTGAAGCACTCATCCCTTCGACATTAAAATAAACACTTCGATATTGCTGTCACCAGGCGTAGCTATATTACCAATACATCTACACAAACCAAAGATACAGCACAAGAACAGAACAAAAAATAGGAACATGTCCAACAAAAATGAGACGCTCATTAAACCATCATGACTCATCAGATAATAGCTTTTCTGTACTTCTGCAGAGAGGCTTGAAACTGTTCCAGGGATAATGATGACAATGACATGATTAAGCTATTGCCTGCCAGGGCTAACAATGGGGAACCAATAAGCCTAATCCTCAGCTCATCTGTTGAGCAGATCTGTGTGTGTGTGTGTGCGCGTGTGTGTGGAGTAATATACACCCCCTTGTGACTAAGCCATTCAAGGACATCACATCTTCTGAGGTTTAAGTTATTAACCTTGCGTTCCTAATACCCTGGTTCCCTGATTTCTCCCAGGCACGTTATCAATGATATCATGTCATCATCTACAGTGAGATGATGAGAAAGGCATGATGATGTCATTATATCTTCATTAGTCAGGGTTAATTAAGGAACTGGCTGGAGTGAGTGTGCACATCCACAGACACACTTGATGTTGAGGGCATGTTTCCTGCACATGAACGAAGACAAGTCCTCCGTCACACTTTCAGTGGAGACTCTCCTTTGAGGATGATTTATCATCTAGGAGAAGGCTTAGTCATGGACCGGGAAAGAGGACCTGAGAGGAATATGACCCGAGTGGACTAATAGAAGGTGGGGCCGACCCAACTGCCATTTGTGGATTTCAGTCACAGAAACCAATCAAAAAGAATGAAGAAACCAGGACATCTGTACAGGGAACACCACATCACTACAAGTCTTCACTTCCGACAGCCAAAAGCCAACCGCAGTTCGAGTTGCTCTGAGTGGGGCTGGCGTTGTTACGGTGGCCAATGTACAGTACGTGAGCCTAATGTGAGTGTACGTGAGCGGGGGCGGAGCGGAGGGAATGTGCTGTCTTGTCTGTCTGTCTGTTGGTAATAGGACACCGAGGTATTGTTGTGCTGGTGCTCATCTTCTCTCTTTCACTTCAGGTCTGCCCGCCCACGCAACCCTGTCAATGAGTGCCTCTCACCCCCGCCCCCACACACACACTCACTCGTCAGCGCGTGGGTCCTGTTATGTCTTTAACGTCTGTCTCAGGCCGGGTTCACTGTTTCGGTCGGTGACAAAGGCGACAAAGGGGAGTCTACTGATCTGTGAGATGAGCCTATTCATAGAGCACGGGTGATAAACTGGTCTTGGCTATATTAGGGCAGTGCTAGACAGTGTGTTTAGCCTCTGGGCCTGAGAAGAGGTGTGTAACTCTATGTTCCTTGGTTTTCTCAGTTGAGGTAGTAGTGAGGTAGTAGTGAGGTAGTAGTTGAGGTAGTAGTGCATCATACTTGCCCACTGCGGTGGCCCAGCGGCATTCAGTCTTTTTGTGCAGTTTGTTGACTATAACTCCTCATAATGTGCCAGACATCCTGGCCCCTGTTTTAGGTCTCTCATGGGTCTAAATGAGACTGAAGAAGCTGACTAACCCCTGTGTGTGTCTGTGTCTGTGTGTGTTTATGTCTGTGTGTGTGTGTGTGTGTGTGTGTGTGTCTGTGTGGTTGTGTGAGAGTGACGGAGTCTGACCTGAAGTGGTTGACCACGCTTGTCATGCTAAGGAAGGACAGGACAAAGGAGCCGGGTCGGCGGTCGCTCTCCCTGATGAGGTAGCTGCCCGGGGTCCTCGCCTGTCGCAGACGCTCCTCAGCGATGGTCCGGTCCAGCTTCCCATGGTACCACCTGACAGGGGAGGAGAAGGGGGGGGGGGGGGGTGTTGGTTACACATACAATACCAGTGAAAAGTTTGGACACACCTTGCCAAGAGTGTGCAAAGCTGTCATCAAAGCAAAAGGTGGCTACTTTGAAGAATCTAAAATATAAAACATATTCTGGTTTGTTTAACACTTTTTTGTTTACTACATAATTCCGTATGTGTTCCTTCATAGTTTTGATGAATTCAATATTAATCTACAATGTAGAAAATAATAAAAAATAAAGAAAAACCATTGAATGAGAAGGTGTGAGAAGGTCCAAACGTTTGACTGGTACTGTAAAAGCTTCAGTCTCATCCGTGAGTCGGGGAGAGAGGGATGAGCTCACAATGTATTTAATTTATTTCATCTGAGAGAGACAGAGAGAGTACGATATGCATCGCACACACAATAGACAAACAATTCACGTTCCCCGCCCAAGAGTAGCACTTTCAGGTTACTTCAAACAAAAAAAGTGGGGCAAAAAAAAAAATGCATTAGGAAAACAACATTTCCCCCTGCCAGCGCTGCAAAAACAATCAGCCTAATAGCCATGGAAGTTCGGATTCGGTTCATGTGGTGAACACTGTATGAATAATTTAATCAAATGAATCTATGAATAAATGAGCTGCAGCGTCATTGATAAATTCTCTGTTTACCTCATTCTCACAAAACACCCACTCTCTTGTTCACTAAATCCACCATTCAACCATATAGCTTGTTCCATTCACAGTCACATGTTAACTCTTCCCGTACCAACTTGTGAATCAACCATTCTAGTATTCACACACACACACCCTCACATTCATCGGCTGTGTCAGAAACTCAATGAACATTCAACTCTTGGTGGTCGTCCATTCATTTGACTGCCATCATTCAGTCGTTAAAAAAAACATCCGTAACACTCTTGATCTTTGTGACTAATTCAAGGCAACCACAGACATAGTCGACACATAGGACAGTGTATTACGGTCTTGTGTTGACTGGGACTGTGGTGATCTTGGTTTTGGGGCTATGTTTTGGGGATCTTGGTATCAAAGAGACAGCAAACAACCTTGCTCCTGAACCTGATGTAATGCCCATCTCAGCAGATAACACGTCTGGATAAAGAACTAAAAGGAGAGGGCAGACTACCCCAAAGACAGAACGTTTTCGACACATTCATGACGTTTTCGACACTGTAGAGGTAAAGAAAGTTTATCTTGGGTCAATTCTAAAGTCAACCAAAGTGCAAGCATTAGGCCTACATTAGCCTACTTTGAAGCCTTCTGAAATATTAAGGCAGCAGGAACACAGACTGTCCAAGATTTTACTTTCTACCTCGAGAGTGTACCTAAAGAGAGCAGGACACTCTAAAAACAGGGGCGGAAACGGGAGCCGCCAGGCGTAAAAGCTAAAAGCTTTTTAAGCCTCTGCTGCTGCAGCACCATTAAAAAAACTTGCTGCTTTCTGAATTAAACAGAAGCTTTTCCAACAACACTGGTTAAAATTTCAGCATGTTAACCAACTGGGGGCCTGCCAGATGGAGAAAAAAATGTACACGCTCTCCCAGATTTAGGCTGGCGAGCGCCTCTGAGCAGTTGGGGGCCTGGGGAGGGGGAAGAACACCCTGCCGTGGAAAGATGAATGAGGTGCTGCAGCGGTAGCTCTTTTCACTAGAGACTTTAGGGAGGCACCCAGCTGGCTTTATGGAGCAGGGGTCTCTGTTTTTTTAACATGAAGAGAGCAAAAAAAAGAACAGAAGAGTGAATCTGGAGAGTGGACTGGAGGCTCGCTGTGAAGAGAAAGGGGCCAGTTGAGTCTCTGTGAAGAAGAGGGGTAGGGACTGGGGGTTGAGGGATTTGTGCGATGGAGAGAGTATTGAGGAGGATGGACGATTGGAGTGTGTGAGTGAGGTGGTGGTAAGGAGCAGAGGGCCCAGGGTTTAAGGGAAGTGTGATCGGGAGTTGTGTGTGTGTGTGTGTGTGTGTGTGTGTGCACGTGTAGTGTAGAATCGTATTTATTTAGAGTGCATGTGAAAAGACTAGCCGTGTGAATAGGCCGCAGGGCGTGTGAGTGGCAGAACCATTTTAACTGAGCGAGGATGTTTCAGGCTGTATCTGTGTGGACTGAGGCTTCTATTTGTGTGTGGTATTATTTTATAAAGGTGAGAGGCCAGTAAGACCATGAGGAAGGTGCTAGGCTATATGGTGTTAGTAATGTTGCAGTGCCTGTTGTACGGGGCTGTATCAGGCCTGCTCCCAGCTACTGAGACAAAGCAGACAGCTCTGCGGCACGCGCCCTGATGGACAGGGGGATGCTGGGAGGGCACGGGGGGGGGAGAGAGGCCTCTGGAATACTCCCACCTCCTCTGCCATATGTCAGGATTGACTCAAACCAGTTACTGTACGGTGCAGTGTCTTGCATACTAAGCAGGCTAACCTGAACCCCCATCCACACACACACATGCAGACGCGCACACCAACACCCACACCCACACCCGCACACACACACACACGGCTGTCTTATTAGGGTGACTGGGATTCAGTTCGGTCCATAGTGTACAGTGCTGCTTGAAAGTATGTGAACCCCTTGGTGCAATTATAGATTTCTTTAAATTTTTAACCATGAAATCTTTATTTAATCAGAACCAGTCTTTGTTATCTGACATAACAGGTTTATATTTACCAATTCCATATGATGGTTTAGAGGAAATCATGTGTGTAAGTACAAAAAATTAATTATGAAGAAATTAGTGCAGGTGCAAAAATAAGTGAACCCCAAGTTGCATTGGTTAAATCAAGTAGGTAAGTAGAATCAGGTGGGTAAATAATTGGGTACCAAATGAACCAATCAATCAAAGGAGAGATCTTTAGGAAAGAGTTTGGGCGGGACTCTGATAAATAGAGATAAGAAACCTGGTCAGTTTCGTGTTACCCATAAAGGTGAATGCAAAACACACCATGCTGAGAGGAAAGGAGATCTCAGAGGACATCAGGAAGAGGGTAGTGAGAGCACATCAGTCTGGGGAAGGCTATAAAATCATCTCAACAAGATTTGAGCTCCATCAGTTCACTGTGAGACAAATCATTTACAAATGGAGAGCATTTAACATGACAGCAACTCGGCCTAGAAGTAGACACCCTTCCAAAATATTCGCAAGAGCCACAAGAAAAATAATGAATCAGGTAAAAGCCAACCCAAACATAACATCTACAGATTTACAGACCTCCCTTGCTGCATCTCAGGTAACTGTGCATGCTTCAACAATAAGAAGAACACTGAATCAAAATGGCATTCAGGGGAGGGTTGCTAGGAAGAAGCCTCTGCTGTCAAAAAAGAACCAAACTGCCCATCTTAATTTTGCCAGAGATCACCTGGACAAGCCTGAAGGTTTCTGGAAGTCTGTTCTCTGAACAGATGAGTCCAAAATTGACCTTTTTGGTCACAATCAAAACCACTATGTTTGGCGAAAACCCCACACTGCCTACCACCAAAAGAACCTTATCCCAACAGTCAAGCATGGTGGTGTGAATGTCAAGATCTGGGGCTGTTTTTCCTCCTCTGGACCTGGACAACTCCACATCATAAAAGGGAACCATGAATTCTGAGGTATACCAGGAGATTCTTCAACAGAACGTCAAGCCATCAGTCAAGGAGCTGAAGCTGGGCTGAAAATGGGTCTTCCAACAAGACAATGACCCAAAGCATTCAAGCAAATCTACCAAAGAATGGCTCAGGAGAAATAAGATTTGTGTTTTGGATTGGCCAAGTCAAAGTTCTGACCTAAATCCAATCGAGATGCTGTGGCAGGACCTGAAGCAGGCAGTTCATGCCAGACACCCCTCAAACCCCACTCAATTGGCTGAGTTCTGTAAGGAGGAGTGGGTAAAAATCCCTCAAAACAGATGTCAGAGACTGATTAGTGGCTATACGAGACGTTTCCTCCATGTTGTCGCTGCTAATGGAGGTGCCACAAGCTATTGACTGAAGAGGTTCACATATTTTTGCACACATGAAATCTGAGTTGTTGTTAAATAAACCACTTTCGTTAAATAAACAATGAAAATATATTTATTTTTTTGTTTGTGTCCTTTATTTGGAATGTCTTTATTACGAATTGGGGTTTTGATAGAGTTCATTTTAATATTTTATACAAAAATAATGACCATCCCTGTAGGTTTCGCAAACTTTCAAGCAGCACTGTATATCCCAGTCTTATTGTTAGTGTAAATAGCCCTGTGTGCATTTCCCTGCCCTGTGTGTCAATCAACAATGGTGCGTTTGTGTGAATTTCAGTTTTTAGTCTTTCAGGCACTCCACGCTCCGGTTCATTGGTAAGGCAGTCCATACCGCAGAGTGAAGGAAGCAGGAAAGGGAGAGAAAGAGAGATTGAGAGGTGAAAGCAAGGAAAGAAACTCACTCTCCTGTCAGAGGCTTGCTGACTTTCCAACACTTTCTGCCTCAATTAAATATGTGTTGGGGTTGTTTTGTCTTCTGCAATACACTTCAGTAAGACTTGCTGAAGAACAATTAGGCCTATTCAAATATTCCAAGAAAAAAATCACATGTAGACCTTGGCTAAACTTAGCTGAATAAAGCCATTGAAGGGTCAAAAAAATGCATCTGTCGTAGAGCAAAGTAAACCAGAATATTGCATTCACCTAACTTTTGCATATACCCAAAGCCATTACTAGCCTACGTTTGGCCTATAACCTACACTTTAAGATTGGCAATAATCCGTGCCCTTACACTGACTAACTTGTAACCCAAGACTGGCTTTAACCTGCACCCTAGAAAGTGCAAAGCATCCTTATATTGTCAGCTGATCGTGCTCCAACTTTCCAGGCCAGGTAATGGTAACTAGACCCTCAGAGAGCTATGGGGCATGGATGGCCTCATTAATCTTTACAGTGAAGGTGGGGGTCAAAGCCCTTCTCTAGAAGGTTCCACTGTAAACTCAGTGCCATGCAGATTTATAGTGGTGAAGAAAAAGATGAGAGGTGCGGAAATGCGAAGCCAGCAGAAGGTGAGTTCCTAGGGAGAGACTCCCTGAGGCTGCGTCTCTCTGAGCTGAGCTGGCCACTGCTGCAGGTGATACACATGTCCAGGTGCTGCATCCCCTGGGCTAGCTCCACATAGTACACTGTTAAGACATTACGATCTGAGGAGTTTAAGGTACCTAAACCAGTTTCCCTATTGGGGAGCATAATGTTTTCTAATGCATTATGATGAATGTGGGAGTCTTGAAGGCTCAATGTGGACACATGAACGTTTCTCGGCTCATTGATTAAGTCAAGACTGACTTCAATCCACGTGACTGTATTCAAGAACTGAAACTGCACGGGTGAAGATCATTTCCTTTTCAGTCAAGATGTTTGTCATATGTTATTGCACGTCATGGTGTCTCACCCCTGTGTCTGAATTAGAGTGTGCATATTAATGAATTGCAGCGGTGGGTAGAAAACAACTCTTTCCATTTCCACTTAAAATTCAAACCTCTATAAATATTCTACAGACCTGCGTACATCACAAACCACCCTTAAGTTACTCAACAAGCTAAATGACCCCCATCACTTAGCCCATTCAAACAGTTACTTTTAAAAATAACAAAAACACAGGGATGAACTTGGGTTAACATAAGTGTCATCATCAATATCAGAGATATCCACAGGCTATTCAGTGATACAACACTCAGTACAGCTCATTTTCAGTTGATGTCCCACCTTCTGCAGGGCTGGGGGAGGGGACAGCCGAGCTAGCCCAGGGTGTTGTGATAAATGAGGTATGAACATAACCCATGACAGGCAGTGATAGGACACGCTGGTTCTATCAGCCTGAGGAATGCCTTGTCGTGTTGGTGCATGAACCGAGGGCCGCGCAGTGACGCTCTCCTCTCCTCCTGACAGCCGCAGGCAGGAACCCTCAAGTTCAAGCAGAAAATGCCTGACACACAACTGCATTATTTGTTGCATGCATATCGTGGACTTAGTCAGCTAACGGAATGTTAGGAGTGATGACAAAGTAACTTTTTGGCTGCAAGACGCAATACAAGACGCGATACAGATCTATCCATTGCATGCTGTGACTTTACCTTGTTGGGGGAGAGCATTTAACATTTTGACATTTTTGACATTTAGCAGTCGCTTTTGGATAAAAGCGTCTGCTAAATGTCAAAAAAGTACATTTGTCTAAAGTAAGTGAATGACAGCGAAGCAAACCCTGTATCTCCCACCCACACAGTGAAACAAGACATTGCCCGCTCACAGAGTCTGCACACGGCTTTCACAGCAGACCCAGGTAGAGTTACCTAACCACAGAGGAAGAAGCCTAGGGAGGCACCCCCCACTTCTCAACCTGAGAGGGAATGGCTTCCCGTATGTGACCTATTCTGGCACCAAGATAGGTCTGAGAAGACAAATAACAAGGACAGATGTTTCATGCAAAGTGGAAATTCACACCACTCATTTCTCTGTCGACAGAGAGAAAGAGGAAACGAGAAGGTGATAAGTACAGAAGTACTGAGTACAGAGGGCTTGATGGGAGGCGTGCGGGGAGCTGAAAGCCACAGAGGGTTTTGTACAAGCTGATACAAACTGTGGGTTGTTGTGGCTGCTGTAATGGCACTTCGACAGTCAGGAGGAAGCAGCAGAGCTACTACGCCTCCTGTCTGCTTGTACCGATGCTATGTTGAGAGCGTAAGGCCAGTCCGTGGGCCTATCAAACCAAATTTTCCTGTGAGACCATGTCAGCGTCTTCAAGACAACTGACCCAAACACAGAATCCCTCGGAAAATATGATATCACAAAAGCCAAATGTAAAACAAACGCTGACTATTTCTGGGGGAGTCGTGTTCACACTCACAAATCATGGCAATTTTCAAACAGTTCATTTCAGGATGCTTTATTTAGACCAGCAAAGTTACCACACAAGGCCTTAAGCTGAGAATAACATTTTCTGTGAAACTAAATATAACATACTGCACTTAAAAGACGGCTTCCATCAGAACATTTTGTCAGTGACAAAAACGCATCCACATAATATGCCACATTACCGAAACTCAATCACGTGACACTCCATAATATTATAACAAAACATTCCATAACGATCCACGTATGATTTATCTGGGCTATAAATGGACACACACAGCTATTATTTTTTAAGCTAAATTAGCCACTTAAGAAAGAACAGCTTTCTCAATTATTTCTTACATATTAGATCTTTCAGGCATCTTCCAACCCTGAAATGTTATACAGGAAACATAAGCCAATACACTACACTTCTCTCCCTTCGGCTAGGCTCCTCTGAGATGAAGCAGAAATACATCTGTGCTGTTTGAGCATTCAGGACGTGATCTCTGTGGTTAGCCCTGGACGGCTGGACGAGGAGGGGGGGGGGGGGGGGCGGGGGGGGTGGAGGAGGAGAGGGACCGAGACCTCTCGATTTGCGAGGATAAGTCTCTAGGGCTGAGAGGGCAGACTCTGCTTGTTGAGATTTGATTGAGAAGAACTGACTCTCTCTCTCTCTCTCTCTCTCTCCTTCTCCAGTTCTCTTCCCTTTTGCATTACACCTCTTCAGTTTTTTCGCCCTGCCTCTCCTCTCCTCTCCTCTCCTCTCCTTCTCTCCTCTCCTCTCCTCC
Organism: Argentina silus; assembly: GCF_951799395.1. NCBI lineage: Eukaryota > Metazoa > Chordata > Actinopteri > Argentiniformes > Argentinidae > Argentina > Argentina silus. Next base: position 19,929,206 of record NC_139661.1, read on the forward strand.
CCTCTCCTCTCCTCTCCTCTCCTCCTCTCCTCTCATGATGGAGCCTGCCACGCTGAAACATCTCAGAAGACGCCCAGTCACTCCTCTCCTCACCTTCTCTCCTCTCCTCCCCTCCCCTCCCCTCCCCTCTCCTCTCCTCTCCTCTCATGATGGAGCCTGCCACGCTGAAACATCTCAGAAGACGCCCAGTCACTCCTCGTCAGCGTCAACAAGTAATGAAGCCGCACCACTTTACATTTGCCATGCTCCTCGGCAGAGATGCCAGCTGTCATCGAGGGGAAACTGAGCCCATCGCGCTCTCTCCACGCGAACGGAGCTGTCCTCCCACGACAACACAATGTCTAACAAACGACATGAGACAATACCTAGGCTATTCAACTTCAACTGATCGATCAATCAATCAAATCAATCAATCGTGTCTACTAATTATTTACTCATCAGTGTGAGTTGTGAAATTAACAATTTGAAAAACTGAAATACAGATGTTGGCCCTATTCGAACAAGTTGGGGTAATGAACTCAGTACATGCTCCTCAAAGTGGCATCATGGTACAACAACTGAGGGAAAACACTTCTGATACCATTAAGTAGATAAGGTATCTTCATCGACACAAAATCAATGCATCCAGTAAAGGTCCTTTACTTCCCCATCAACAACAACAATTGATTAACAAAATACAAAACCATGACATTTAACTCACCCTGTAGCTCCAAATAAAAGAAACGCCTGAAGAAAAAGACTTCTAAGGAAAAAAAAAAAAAACGCCATCAAACACCACTGTCAGGGACAAAAACTAGTGCATAGCCTGGAGAAGGAAAAGTGATGGAGGATCCAGCCTCCTTGTCCATCTCCTGCCAGCCTGTCAAGTGAGTGACGGGTGTGGATCGGAGAGGAAGGCTGGGTGCCCCACTTACGCCGAGTTAGCTCTCTGCTGCATCTCCTCGTCTGTCCCGCACTCACAAGGTGCGCCCGCTCCGCTGCTGCTGTTTCTGCTGCTGCCGTCGAGGCGGTTGGGGAGTCGGAGTGGCTGGGGTCTGAGTGTTCCGGCACGATAAGCAGGGAAAACTCAACTCTAAATTCGTATGTGGCATGATGTTATGAACCGGCTGTCCCGATAGAGTCATCTCTGCACTCCAGGGTCAGTGAGCAACATCCGAAGGCGGAGGGCAGATACATATGTTGGAAGTCTTTGCGTAGTGATTTGGAAAAAAAAATCTGATGATCAGTTGTCTGGTTCTGTTATCGTCCAGACGCTTTGAGGGAAGAGAGGTTTTTTTTTTTTTTTTTCTTTCAGGATGAGGAGGCTGAGTCAGTCTGTATCCTCCAGTCACGACAGAAGGATAAGTCTAAGTCTATCTCCCTCTCTCTCTGGAGTCTAAAATAAAGCCAGGCATCATTTGCACACAGCCTATGGGTTTTAAGAGCAGAGGGGTAGTGTGGGTGGGGAGTGGCATCTCTAAGACACACACATTCACACAATGAGGTTGAGGAGCAACAGCAACACACTTAATCCCATGACCTGTGGTGTAGAGTTTACATTTTCAGCCCAAACCCGACGTGATTTACCCCAAACCCGGCCTGATTTACGGACAATTGATTCAGGCCGGCCCAGGCTCGGGTTTGCCGCGACAGAGCTGTGTTTTTTTTGTTGTTGTTGTTGATATAATCTTGCGTTATCTGCATCAACGTTTACAAACACACAAAACAGCCAACAACAGCAAGATATGGCTCATTTCTGGAAATACGTAATATCTGGAAGGATCTGGAAGGAAGTAATATGTATAAAAGGTGAGTTTTCAAGCAGTCTCCCTCTCCACTCTTTCTCCTGTCCTTACTCCTGTCCTTACTCCTGTCCTTACTCCTGTCCTGTCCTTACTCCTGTCCTGTCCTTACTCCTGTCCTGTCCTTACTCCTGTCCTTACTCCTGTCCTGTCCTTACTCCTGTCCTGTCCTTACTCCTGTCCTGTCCTTACTCCTCTCCTGTCCTTACTCCTGTCCTTACTCCTGTCCTGTCCTTACTCCTGTCCTGTCCTTACTCCTGTCCTTACTCCTGTCCTTACTCCTGTCCTTACTCCTGTCCTTACTCCTATCCTGTCCTTACTCCTGTCCTGTCCTTACTCCTGTCCTTACTCCTGTCCTTACTCCTATCCTGTCCTTACTCCTGTCCTGTCCTTACTCCTGTCCTTACTCCTGTTCTTACTCCGCAGCACTGCAATTTTGCTGTTGTGCACAATGGATAAAGGTACGTCCGTTTTCTAGAAGTCAGGCTTTTTTCAGGCTCGGGCTCATGAAAATGTCTTCGATGACGGGCTTGGGCATCTCAACAGGCTTGAATTTCCAGGCCCGTTTAAAACTCGTATAATACTGTAGGGGGCTTACATACACCCACGCCTGTAGCTGTGTGCAGGGGTCAGGGCACACTCACTTTAACGGTTGTGAGGCCTCTCCCCCTGAAATTCCAAACCGCCTTTACTATCCCCAGTATTCCTTTGGTAAATGTACAAATGCCACAGCTTCAAATGTAAACACTGAATGAGTTTATGTACCAACTGACCACCATTATGCAAATTGTGATCCCTAACCATCAACGTTTTTTTTTTGTTTTTTTTGCAGACTTTAGTTTCCACAGTGGAAAAAAAGGTGGAGAAAGGGGCCGGGAGCAGCTGTGAAACGGCACTGTTTTTCTTCACACGAGTGTCACAGCTTGTTACCCTCACTCAGGGCAGGAGAGTGACAGCACGCGGAGGCAACCCTGACACACACAGATGGAGGGGCCATCCGTACATCTCTGAAGCCCAGTCTGAACGTTGCCGTGTGTCCACATTCCGTTGCCCACATAGGAAAGACCTCTAGAATGTTACAGTTATGATGTGAATCCGTTTTCCTATAATAACACAATCATATAATTACTCGGAGATGTTGACCCATATACTGTAGTAAAGAAGGCCATGGAGTTGGGAATGTTCTCCCCCTCCAAAATTACTAGCAATCATTGACTAAATGGATTATAGGTGGCTAATGACTGGATGAATGATGAGGAATGCCTTGAGGGTTGCTTAGTTACAAATTGCTGGATAACTAAACATGTTGTTAACAGAGCTGTAACAGGGCTACTAGACAGGTAGTATCTTAACGTGAACTATGACCTCACTGACTCAGTTCATGCTTTAGCTCCAACACAAAGCACAAAGTATTAGATATGGGTTGATAAAAAATAAAAAATAAAAGTTCCCAAATCCCAAACTATGGTTTTCTGTTTCTGAAGATCCTGTTGAGGCCACAATGAGCGGCTCAGAAGTCTTGAAAACAGGATGCAGGAGAAAAAAGGCAGGGCAGGGTGGGTATTGGAGGGGCATGACAGGACATTGCATAACATGCAGAAAATGCATGGAAACCGCATGCCTTATCAATGCACGGCACAGAGCCCCAGAGTCCTAAGGCCTAATATGAATGTAACCGTTACTGCGCTGGTAGGTTGCTGTATGCATAGGTATGTGAAGAGAACAACTACTTAACAACATGACTACCACAGAGAGGACTACAAACCACCAACTAAAAAAGAAGCTAGCCTGTATGACAAGCACGCATACAGTTTTAGAGTGGCAGTGTGTGGCTTTTCAGCCGGGTGTACTGCTGCAATTTCAACAGCTTAGGCCGAGGAAATTACACCCGTAAGGCTCTCTGAGGCCTAATTCTAATTGTTGGGATCACCAGTCCTTAAATCTGTGTTATTATGACTGACAATCCCATTCATGAAAAGTGCATTGTTATAAAGCGCTTTAGTGTTTGGTTCATTAGAAGAGAGATGGGCTGCGTCGCAGCCAGGGGAATATGTGAGACACTTGATCCTCGTGCCGTTTGGAATTCCACCGGCGCCCCCTTTCAAAAAGGCAATTAGGGAGCGTGGGTGCTCAATTAGCACTTCAGCCAGAGATGTTTTCATGACCAACTGCTTATCTGGCAAACTCATTCACACAACCGCTGATCTTCAAATCCCAACTTTTCTTTCCCTTTTTTTTTCTCCCCTCCTCAGAGAAAACATTTACGACTCAAAATCCTCTATAATCTTCGTGGAAAACTCCAAATCAACGGCTCGTTTCCCAGTACGCTGTTTGTTTTAGCTCAAGCACTGGGCTGGCGTTTTCTGGTGGGGGTGGTAGGAGGGGGCAGAGCGGTATTAGGTCTCCTGACGTCTTCCTCACTCTCGTCTTCGTAAAGCAGCCGTTAGCATGAAATACTTATCCCACTGCTGCCACCATTGTTTATGAATGAGCCTCTGTTGTATGGAGTCTGCGTGAATGAGTCTGACTGCTTCTGGTAGTCTCTGCCTCTCTGGCGTTCTGTGAAAGTGCTAAGTTTAGCCGAGACTCACACTCTAGAAAACAGTACAGGACAGCATCCAACTCCGTGAATGTTTTCCACCCTGCTCCTGACCTGCACCTTGGTGCCTGCTAACAGATAGACTTTTATTCAAGACACTGGTCAGAGAGTGTCACCAACGTCGCTGACTCTTGGCTAACTTGACCAGGGTCTTGCACTGTGCACTCGCCTGACTGTACAGTACCAGTCAAAACTTTGGACACACCTTCTCATTCAATTGTTTTTATTTATTTTTTTATTATTTTCTACATTGTAGATTAATATTGAAGACGTCAAAACTATGAAGGAACACATATGGAATTATGTAGTAACCAAAAAAAGTGTTAAACAAAGCAGAATATGTTTTATATTTTAGATTCTTCAAAGTAGCCACCTTTTGCTTTGATGACAGCTTTGCACACTCTTGGCAAGATGTGTCCAAACTTTTGACTGGTACTGTATATATAGATATATTCCTCACTATATTACTGTGTGTAAGATTATGTATTGTCTATGGGACAGAACCGCTACTTCAGACAGCCACCCGGCCGAGGCTCCAGTGGACAGGCCTGTCTGTCGGAGTGCATCAGTGGCACATGCGGAGAAGACCCTCTTTTTAACTGGGTCACCGTTCCCAGGACGGGGACCTTGTAGCCTCACCGCCCACAGGGGGCATCCATTTTGCTGCCAGAGAAGCCAGGGTGTCCACAGCCTCTCAGGGTGACAGTGTAGAACCTGAACTATGGACTCTAAGTTGAAGTTATGGTGATGTGGTAATAGGATAATCATGCAGATTATAAGGAAACTGTTATCCACCAGAATTTCAAGAAATAACATTTCACCCAGTACTTTCTATGCAAGTACCTGCTTAATACAAGGCTGTAAAATAAAGCATCACCTCAACTTTCCTCCATGTACCATAAAGGTTTGCAAGCACTGTACAAAGCTAACATAACAGTTCCTCAATCACACAGTATTGTGTGTCTGTGACCGCGAGGCAACTGATGAACTAAAACCACATACTTGATAAAACACCAAAGCACCAGATAAAGAAGAGGAACTTGTGTTGTGTCAATCACCTGTGGGAGCTTTCACACAGTGTGAGAGGGGACCCGTTTGACTGTCCCCACAGTGTGTACACAGTGTTTGTTAATGCTTGCAGCAGATTCAAATCAGTAAGTCTCACATTGTGGGGAAAAAAACAAGAGGGGGGGAAAAACATACGCGAGCGAGTGACAACTGTGTGACACCCTGCAGAACGGGATGTAAAGGAAACCACGGAGAAATCACTTACTCGTTCCGTTAAACATTTATTTCCAAAGGAGAAGTGCTTGTTAGCTGTGGATTACAGTTGGCTCCATCCAGGAGTTGTTCATCACTAGTGGGGGAATGGTGAAACATTGGCCTTCCCCTTCCTCTGAAATCTGACAGGGAGATATGTAGCTCCTAAAAATAAGAGCTGAATCTACACTCCAGCCCCAGTCACTTCCATATCTCACAGTGTGGGGCCAACAATGATAAAGCTCAGCACTTCTTTAATGAGATGGTGACAAATGAGACTGTCATGCTCACCCACACACACACAGAATAAGTGCACACACTAACACCTACACAAAAAATAGCACAAGTCACTGTACATAAATAGATGAGAATATGTAGGGTAACCCAATATGTTGCATCTCCTTCAGACACGGGGGGAGGGTCATTATGAGATATGGATATGAATCCTACAATCAATGGAAAAAGTATAAACACAATAAAACATATCTGATGCAATGCGGCCCTGCAACTAATTGCCCAAAGGGGATGAATCAAGTTGCATCACATCATACTGTTAGTTAGTGACGATTAGTATTCAGATGGAGCAAACGTGACAGGTGTTGGCATTTTTTAAAACCTGCCACAGGCCCGGCCTAGCTGCAAACCTTTGTGTTTACTGTAACACTCAAAATGCACCATTCTGAGACTGATGAACCTTGCGGGGCACAAGAGCTGTGAGCTGGCTCAGTTGAGAGTGAGGCTGTATGCACATTTCCACTATGAGATATAATGTTGATTGTGTTCAGTTCTTTGCATGATCGTAGTTGAGGTAGATGGGTGCTCGATAACACCCAACACATGTATTACCCAGACATTAGGCCTTCAATTGAATTGTCTGGCCATTCTGGGACCTCTGCTGCAGTCAACAAGTTGAATAGAAGCGTGGGCACTGCTGAATGACACGACAGGAAGGAAATATACCCGGGATGCTTTAAAACAATCTGTTGTTGATTTGTAGGTGTCAATGAACAATAAACAATAGAGGGAATATAAAATGTCCTTACTGGTTTGTGGGCGGCGCAGAGAGGGGGAACACCACCTCTTCTTCCTCATATTCCGGTCCATCCTGCATGTCGCTTTCATCCACAGTGCTGAGCCCCCCGCCATAGCCCGGGGGTGGTGGAGGAGGTGGTGGCAGTGGGGGGAAGACAGTGGGCCCGTCCGGGCCCGCCGAGGTGGGTGACATCCGGCTACCGGGTCCCTCTGAGGTGGGGGAATAGCATACACCGCCACCAGTCCCTGAGCTTATTCCTAGAATAATTGCCTGTCCGCCACCAACTCCGCCACTCCCAGTAGCGGACAAGGCTGGTCCGGTAATATCGACTCCAGATACTCCGGGATAAATCATGCTCATATCAGGAAGGGAGTCCGGAGAGGTGTTCGACGGGTGGCGGAGGTTTGATGCTGCTCCCGGTCCCAAATCAGTGACCCGCACTCTGGTCGTCTTGGAATAAAACGGAAAATGGCCCGTCTCAGGGCCTCCGCCGCTTGCCACCCCTGTCCCTGCCGAGACAGAACCCGTATCCTCACCACTGACCTCCGCAGTCATCATTTTGGGAAAATGTGTAGAGGGGGAAAAGTCAAGAAGGGAACCTGCCCTTCCCCTCTAGTCTCGCAGCACTCCCTCACTGTTTGGGTTACTAAAACAACGTCAAAAGTTTCTTAGAAAACAACACGTTTGGCCAGCTAATGTTAGCTAGCGTGCTAGCTTATCGGCTAGCAAATGCTAGCTAGCTCTACCGCACTCTCGCTACACAATTCTAGAAAGCTAGCTCTGGCTACGGAGACACTTGATGAGTTCTAGCTAAGTCTTCATTGTTTCCTGAGTTTAAAGTTCAGCTTAAATAGTTGTTTTTACAATAACGTTTAAATACCTGAAGGGAGAGTCAAATTACGTATTTATTTCCTTTTTTCCCTTGTCCTGCCTGCTCCCTCGGCAGCAGTCCACTTGTCAGGGAGTGTTGTTTTATTGTCACTGTGAAATCCCGTCTTTTTCGCTGTTGTTGTTTTGTTTCCACTGAGTTCCCAAACGCCTCGCGTTGCCTCGACAAACGGTTTTCCTTGATCACCCGAATCTCCGGTGGACTCACTTGATCGATGTAGCCCACCTGGTGACACAATCCCAGTGTTTCTTTCTTGCGTAAGTTCTCTTTTCTGTCTCGGTTACGGGGCTGGTGGCTTGCTGCCGCCGCTGATCGCTCCCTCCCTCTCCCACTCCTGTATCTGGGCGCGTGCTCGCTCACGCGCAGGCCTAGCCAAGCGAGCGCCGAGTAAACACCAGGTCAATCCATGATATCTGCCATCGGCGGCCAGGGATCTGGAAAAAAAAAGGACCCCTTTTAACCAAAAATAATAGTTGTTTTGAGTTTGGTGCCTTTGTGCTGTGTTCATGAGCTTGGTGGGTACGTTGTCTATGAATATGGACATATTTTATGACGTGTAGAAAGGCTACCGTTTACTGTAAGGAAACAAAAGCATACTATTCTGAACCCTCATAGACCGAATTAATAATTGGCTATCATGTAAGGTAAAATTAGTTCACAATGTTCCCATTTTCCTCCAGAGTCATCAGCCTATGTGGCAGCAGCACGCGCTGTCAGCACGCTTGGACCCACAGCATTCAACAAATGCAATTAATTTGACAATTTGGCCTACAGTCAGTAATGCGTACAATTCAATACTTTGTCAACAGCCATTTTCTTCAGCGGCTTACAGTAGAGCCACTGGGAACATCTAGGCTTACAGAAAGAGCATAATACTGTGTTGCATATACCACTAAAATGCAGCAAAGCATTTGTGAATGGACATCAATTCTCAGCATAATTGCTATGTATTTCTACATTTCTTTGACTGTGCATGAATTGGAAGTATACTCTTACACCATATGAGGTTATGTGAACTGACCAACTGGTTTCCAATAATATGTGCTTGAATAAAGTATTGAGGAAAGACTTTGCTACTGATTATAGAGTAGGAGAATAGTAATCAGTGTTGTTTATTCCTATGACAACTATGATATGGTCTATGATCATGGGTGTCATTTCATGCCATGCCAATCATGCTTATGACAGGTGTATAGATCTGGTGGAAAAAAGCAGAAGGGTAGCAGTTTTGGATAATATAGAGCAGCATTCTGTTTTAGTGGATTGATGCATATCATTCATATATGATACTGTATATGCCATTTAACTTACATTGCAGTGAGTGCATACATTTCAGTATATATGGTCCCAGCAGGAATCAAACCCACAACCTAAGCATTGTTAGCACCATGCTCTACCCACTGAGCCACAGAGGACCACTCATTCCCGTCTTTTAGATCAAATCATATTGCTGCAATAGTTAGTTTCCCTTTCATTGTTTTTGACAACCCGTGCTTCTCTATTCTCTTTGACCACGAGAGAGTGGATGTTTCCTGCTTGAGACTAATAATAACGCATAAATGCAATGTAGCCATGGGAACCGGGGAGGGAGCTGCATGTGCATCTGTGTGTCATCCCTCTCCACCCGTGCCTTTGATCTGATAACGTTGCAACCCACCCCTCTAGTCATTCCACTAATGACCATGTCAATACACATTAGAGACATGTCTGACTTCCATGTGGTTCAAATCATGCACGTTGTGCAAGCCCGAACTATAATAGGGAGGGTGGGGAGGCAGGGCATGAGTGATCAGACTTATTCAATCATCTTACACAGCATTATGACAAACCGTGCTATTACAATGATACAGAAGCACACACATTACCTATTGTCTTCCGTTCATGTCACAATTGTGTGCACTGCCTGCCGTCATATTTGTGCCTTGCTTTACCTCAAACAACCCTTGACAGTACACATAGTGCATTTCTAACTCCTGGCTGTTTCAGCGAGCCAACTTTAGTATGAGAGTTGTCGAGACACTGAGGGAAAAGGTGGAGTGTGATTTGTCTTGGCAGGGGAGCAGGGCCAGGTGTGAGGCAACGTGGAGGACCTTTCCAGCACCCTCGCTCAGTGGGATATGATTGGCCGAGCGGGGTACACTGTAGCGACGGTTATGCATGCATGGGCGGCGGCCTCCTGGGGTGCTCCTCCCACCTCCTGTTGTGCCCCTGGGGGGCCTGGCATTACCGCCCCCACCACCTCTGCCACGCTGTTCTGTTCCGCTTTGCCTGAGAGCTACTGACACACAGACAGTTCTAAGCATGTCTGGGTGTCACTACCTCTCTCACTCCCCCGCTGGAGTGTCTCCCCTGTGGTTGCCTCTCTTTCTCTCTCACTCTGTTTAGTTGTTTTTTTCCTTCCTTCCTCTTGTTCTATTTTTTCTTCCCTCTTTCTCCGAGCAACCCTCCGTTTCACCGGGTCTCTCTGTATCTCGTCCCTCCCGTCATCCTCTGTATACTCTCTATGTCTTCTGTTTCTGTTTATCTCTCCCTCAACCATCTCCTTCCCGCTGACAGCTAGTTACACTGTCCATTCCACAACTTGTTCTTTTGGAAGTGGCTTCACAACATTTCAGAGCGTGAGAGTGGGGAACCTAGAGGGAATGCCTGGGGGGGGAGAGAGAGAGAGAGAGAGAGAGAGAGAGAGAGAGGAGGGAGACAGAGGGGAGACAGAGAGAGAGAGCTCGGTGACATCTGCTGTCACTCCCAATCTATCTATCCATGTTTCTACGCACTGGCCACCGCTGGCCTCCTGCCGTCTTGCACTCACTCACTGATCTAATGCGATTACCCCCCCCCTTTCTTGTCCAACTACCCCAGACGCGGCCAGTGACAGGGGGTGGACGGGACAGTGTGAAAAGCTATACTGTACCACCACTCGGGGAGGCCACCTTTCATACACTTCCCAGCGGTCACATAGGGGAGTCTTGCTTGTGTTTATGGGTAAAGCATTGGTTGCCTTATCCTTCCTGACATAGAAGACCAGTGAACTGTAAACACAACAACTTACATTGATTTGACAAACCCCCATGTTGGAAAGACATGCAATGCACTCACACAATCACACATGTGCACGCACGCGCGCGCGCACACACACACACGCACACACAGGCATGTACTGTACACAGACACACACACACACACACACACACACACACACAGGCATGTGCTGTACACAGACACACACACACACACACACAGACACACACACACACATACAGGCATTTACTGGACACAGACGCACACTTTATATATATACATGCTCAATATTAAACACGCACACACATACACTTAACGTGCACATCAAATATGTAGAGTGCTCTACTGTAAATGCATCCTTACACAGGGAACAGCGCCTGAGCTTTACCAGCCTGTCACTCCTCCATGTAGCTTTGTGACTAATGTCATCGCTACTCGCTTTCCCTCCAGCACCAGCAGAGGGAGGCCGGGCCGTCCCCAGCTAAGCTCTGTGTCGTTTGGCCGTGTTTGGTGGTGTTATCTCGGGGAGCAGGATCATAGCCGGTGAGGCTTACTGTGTACTCATGTGGAGCCTCTCAGCCTACAGGTAATGACATCTCAGTCAGGATGTGGTGGTGGTTAATCACCTTTCCCTGGAAGACAGGCTGCACGAGGTGTGTGTGCGTGTGCGTGTGCATGTGCGTGTGGTGTGTGTGCATGTGCAGACCGAGATTGTGCAAGGACAGGTGTGTGTGGCAGGGCCTCAGAGGGAGGAAGGCTGTGTGAAGGAGAGCGAGAGGGCAGAATCACTGTTCTGCTCTGTTTCACTGTAACCAGGTTGTCAGAGATGTGGATGACAGGCACTTATTGGAAACTCACAGGAGCCTGACTGGGTGGTGTTGTGTGTTCATCCATATTCAACACTGTGTTATGATAAAGCTTTATTCAGAAGACCACCCCCACACCAGAGACAAGCGCAAGGTTGACAATTCAAGGTTGATTTCAATAGAATGGTCTCATGGCAGTTTGTACCAACAAGCAAAGCGAGCAATTGCTCTGCCACTGTGGTATTAAAAGCATGCTTGATTAGCCATTCATGGCGTGTGATGTCAGATCCTGTGTGATGTCATGTGAGAGGTTCTACTGCAGTAAGGGGTCCTGTGTGATGTCATGTGAGAGGTTTTACTGCAGTAAGGGGTCCTGTGTGATGTCATGTGAGAGGTTCTACTGCAGTAAGGGGTCTTGTGTGATGTCATGTGAGAGGTTTTACTGCAGTAAGGGGTCTTGTGTGGAGGCCTGTGTTATTATTATTGCCTTAGGCCTGTGTTAGCATGAGCGTTATCCAACGGTGTGGGCTGTGAAGTCGGCTTATTCCTCCATCCAGGGCCACTGAGTCATCATTCTGCAACGGCCGTGACATTGCACATTGATTTTTATGTATAATTTTTTCCCCTGTTTGTTTGAGTTACAGTACATGGGGCCAACACACAAAACAACAACAACAACAACACACACACACACACACACACACACACACACACACACACACACACACACACACACACCTCTCCAACTCACCAGACACACTCACATGACACCACCCCCACCCCACTCTAAGTGCCTAAGTGAAGAAGCCCTGGGCCACTTTGCATCCACCAGACTTGCCTTTACCCTCCTAAATGAATCTGGGATAGTCACATCAGGACTTGAATAATTCACCACATTAGCATACAACTTTAACAGACAGAGTGACACATGAAGGGTTGGTGTGAGCGAAGGGCCAAGGGTGTGGGGGAGGGATGTTTTTTCAACATTACTATCTTGGGAACTATAAAAACTTGCCATGTCCAATGTTAACCACCTGCTAAAAAATGAATGCTATGTGCACTTTCAATTTCAGAATGAAGGAGTGCTATGAAACTTTAAGTAGTCCTTCACCAACAAACCCAAATCAAGGAGTTTCTCAGAGTGTCTGTGTGTGTGTGTGTGTGTGTGTGTGTGTGTGTGTGTGTGTGTGTGTGTGTGTGTGTGTGTGTGTTGTATGTGTGTGTGTGTGCGTGCGTGCGTGCGTGCATAACAAATATATGTGCATTATGTATATGTGTATATCTGTACATTATGTATATGCACGTATATGAACGTGTCTTAGTGTGTGTGTGTGTGTGTCTGGCTGCCTGTTTGCTCTAATTGGGTCTGAGAAGCGTATCTCCTGGTGTTCTCTGACCTGGTGCTGCCCTCCTTGTGCCGTAGTTACTAATGTGTTGGAGAACGTACAGTACGGTGCAGGCTGCTGATCCACACCTCCTCCTCCCCCTGGGGGAACTGGCCAAGCAGATGGGGTTACTACCGTGGTGCTTTATTAGTGCATCACCGGAGGCTATGTGTGTGTGTGTGTGTGTGTGTGTGTGTGTGTGTGTGTGTGTGTGTGTGTTATATCTCTCGAACAATGCTTGCTTGCATCCGTTATAGTTTTTAAGCTTTTGCTCTCAAAAAGTTTTGTCTAGGGGGCAGAGTTAGGGTTTCAGAGCTGTTGCTTCTCACTAATGCAATCCCAACATGCAGTTTTGTACTTATTCCGATGGCCGCAGAAATCTCTATCCCACCATTTTGTGTCTCCCTGACATTGGCAGTAGTGGCTGTGTGTGTGTCTGAGCAGAAAGTAGACCTACTTTCACTGGGCA
>NC_139661.1:19944945-19947445 GCF_951799395.1 Argentina silus
TGTCATGATGTCATCTCCCCTGTGCTAAAATACATCAGCATGAGTCAATGGCCTCTCTCTGGCTAGGGAGGAGCCGAGAAGTCATCCCCTTCCTCTCTGCTTCTGCTTCTGCCTCTGTCTCCCTCTCTTTCTCTCTCTCTCTCTCTCGCCCTCCTTCTTGCCTATTCTCGTATCCTCTCTTCACCCCTCCTCCCCCATCCCCCCCCCCCCCCCCCCCCCCGGCCAGTGCAGCGACATGTGTGTTGCAATCAGCGCCCCACCTCCTTCTCCCACCCCCCCCCCCCTCCCTCCCAGCCCCCTCCTGCTTTTAGGCCCCCGTGCTGATTTATTCATGAGCTTCCTATGGCTGCTGTCAAGTCGCATCGGGGCCACGGGAAGGCAGGGGTGTAAATAATGGAAAGTCCCCAAAGACTTGTTCAGTGCTGTCCCCCCCCCCCCACCCCAGGCACTGCCCCACAATCTCCTGTGGAGGGGACAGCACAGGAGCAGCCCGTGGTCTCTGTATCTCTGACACACATGACACACATGCCACACTCATACACACTTATCCATATGGGCAAAGAATGACAGATACAATATGCATGCATAAACATATTTTCATGTGTGTCACATTCTGAATTTCAGACACGTGCACTGTGCAGTGCATATACATGCATATGAATACAAATGTTGGGAAATGCTAAGTGACATGAATGTGGCAGCAGCATACACAACAAAGCTTTTTCATACAGTACATCCAGTGTAGCGATGTTAGAGCTATTATGCTTTGGCATGAATCACATTATCGTAACACAGAGAGGATTACTTACACACAAACTAATGTAACAACACTTTCTTAACACTAAACATATTCACAAATTCTGTCTCAGTTCATTTCAGTTTATTGTTTGGTTTGCAGGCCAAAGGGTAAGCACAATCCAAATACAAAAGAAAAGTTAACAGCCGACAAATTGACAGCAACATTTTGTTATTTTAGTTTATGTATTTATTCGCACACATAAATAAATTACAAAATAGTTAAAGAATAAAATCGATAAAAAAAAAGAAAAAAGTGCACGTGCAGGTGAGGTAAGAAACCTGGCTTATATCAAAACTTCACCATGGTTACTGATCATCACATCTCTTATTTCATCACAACACCATTCATACTGCAGTGGGCACCAACTACTACTGTACACAACAGCCAAGATAGATCACATCAGCGTTGCATCCTCCTATCGCTAAAATCGTTCAAATTGATCACCTCTCCGCATTCTATTGATCCTATGTGGCAGCGTCTCAATGAGAAAATGTGGTGCATCAGTGACTGCCGATGGAATCATACAGAAAACATCTAATGAGATTCATAGATTGAAGTTTTTTGCTTTCTCAAAGAACCAGAGAAAGGAATTGGGTCATTGCAGAAGGGGGTAGACCTGTGTTCAAATAGTATTTGTTTTCTTTCAAGATGCGCTTTATTGAGCTTCCCCAGGCACAATGGAACCAATGGAATCGTCCAAAAAGTGCAAGCCCCGCCCATCTAACGATCAAAGCGTTTGAAAGAAATCTACTGTTATTTAAGCCCAGGTCTGCAGAGGGGAGGCTGGGGACAATTTCATTTCATTTCAGTCAATTCAGGAAGTGATTTGAATTACAAATAATAATAAAAAATGGACAAAAAAAACCACGTTTGTCTTCTGTATACTCCAGCAAGGCCGGGAGCTGTACTTTTACAGACAAATACAGCAATGCTGCAATACAACATTATGTAGGCTACAAGTGTGTGTGTGTGGTGCAGTGGGGTATACAGTATATGCCCCATTACAGTATTTGTGTTGGAGACACTAACCCAGTGCGGACCTAGAGCTGGGTGAATAGCTCTTAATGGAGCGCTCCCTCTCCTCCCCATCTCTCACTGTACGATCCCCCAATTGGCAATTTGGCTCAGGCATGTTTACGGCCTACTATAAAATGGACCTATAAGCCTGTGATATATATACGCAATGGGCTCAAAGCTGCAATGTACAGAGTGTGTGACAGAGGCCTCAATAGAGAAGTCATAAAACAAATGTAATCTTGTGATACACTGTAGAGACAGAGAAATCCCCTTGTATTCTTAGCAGAAGGTGGACCATTGATATACTGACTGTGGGTAAGCCATCATGTGTATGTGGTCGCTGTCTTGTTGTGTCTGTATAGAGTTATGACTGTCTTAGCTAGTGCAATGAAGGTGATTGTGGCTTAATGGCTCCCTGTACAGCGAATTTGAGCACTTGTCAAAGGGTATCAAAAGGCCTGTCTCTTGATATACGGTATCACATGGTGTGTGTGTATGTGTGTGTGTGTGTGTATTTGCACATGTGTGTTTGGGTCTGTGTATGCACAGCATGAATGTGTGTGTAAATTTCATGGTCTTCTAATCCGATCGACTTCAGAATTAGCCGTGGGACACCGGCTACACGCCTCCCCTTCTGTGTTGCATTGATCTGCTCTGCGCTTAGCAAACCTTCCATTTACACTG
>NC_139661.1:19952445-19982445 GCF_951799395.1 Argentina silus
ATTCATTTATAGAAATGGCTCTACAGAGCACATCGTGTCCATACATGGGCATCTTGTTCTCACTTCTTGGGAACCATGAGAGCTAAAGGACAGAAGTGACGACCGGATTTGTTACGGATGGGGTTGCACTTCCCAGTGCGACCCCTAGGTGTCTCCCTCCGGCCACCCACTGTGCTGTCTCACTCTCTCCCTCCCTCCCTCCCTCCCTCACTCTCTCACTCCCTCCCTCACTCCCTCCCTCCCTCTCTCACTCCCTCACTCACTCACTCCCTCCCTCCCTCACTCACTCACTCACTCACTCACTCACTCACTCATGATGGCCTTATTACCTGCACCTGTGTTTAATTGTCACCTATACTTTATGTACCCTCACTCCCCTTCACTCCCCGTTCAGTCTTTACAATTTGTTCGTTTGTTCGATCACATGAGAAAAGTAGGCCTTTGATATTTACGAGTTCGATATTTATGAGACGTAGTTCTCTTTCTTTATTTTTCGAGTTAAGTCCGTTGCCTTTTGTTATCTACTATTTCCGTTCTGGAGGCTTTGCCTTCTCCCGCTGTATTTTCGTGTAAGTTCGCCTTTCGATAAGCTCTTTATATTCACCGCACCTGGGTCCGCTCATCCAACACAAAACCTTACAGCGGTTAACTTGGCTTGCCTGCATCCCTTCTGTCTGCATGGAAGCGGTAGGCAGCTGTAAATAAGGGTGGTTGTAGAAATGCTTAATTAAATTACATAAATCCTGTTTACGACAACACTGGGGCGCAGGAAACATATCCTGAGCCACTGAACCGGGGAGGGGCTCTCTCTCTCTCTCTCTCTCTCTTGCTCTCTCTCTCTGTCTCCCTCCCTCCCCTTCTTCTACCTCTGTGTCTCTGCTTCTGTGTTACTCCACCCTTCCCTCTCCCTTCTCTCTCCCTTCTCTCTCTCTCTCTCTCTCTTTCCTTCCCTAGTTTGAACGTATATATATATATATATATATATATATATATATATATATATATATATATATATATATATATATGCTACATGGTGTTGTGCTGAGTTGTGCGTCTGGGAATCACTGGGGACTTACAGCCAATAATTCATCTGTTTCATTAAAGAGCTGAGTGTGCAGGCCTGAGCACCCATCCACAGCTCTGGGCTGGCTAGCTGGTCTGGTACACACACAGAAGTCTGTGGTTGACTGACTCTGCTGCTCTGCAGCCCATTGCCTGTGAATCTGACCACAACCTTTGATAGGGGTATTAATAGACATGGGCAAGGTACTGGTCCATAACTAGCCAGGGTGTTTGGGAAGGGACACGCAGAGCGGGCAAATAGGATGGACTCAGCTAAGGTCAGGTAAAGTTCAGAGTGTTGTCGGTTATGAGTTGTCAGCAGGGACAATGATAAGCTTCCAGGAGGACAGTAGGTCAGGGAAGTGAGGCGGTTGCTTTAACCCTACAAATCACTCCACATTTGCTGCAACCCAGTGTTTGGAATCACGCTCTCGTGATGAGGTAGCCCTGTCTGAGACTTGTTAACTCACACGTCAACACCCTAGAACCCTGAGGATGTCCTCTAGGCCTGATGGTAGACGCATGTGTCTTCCACGTGGGAGACCAGTTTCGAACCTGCCCTTCACACAAGCACTACATTAAACCCCTATACAGATGGCGGTGAAATCTGGTGCATTTCATATTTGTCGTTTATCTCTGAAGTAAAAAAAAACAGAAACATGAACGGTAATACTTAGCACTAAGTGCTTTATAAATCGCTAATTAGGCAAGTTTTCCTAGCCATTTATTAGGTCTTTATTCAGTGTTGTCTTATTCTCATGTTATATTCATGTAGATGTGATTTCAGAAATCCTCCAATCACTGGCTCACATCCGGGACTAAACCATCATCCTTGTGGTTACCTGCTAACCTCCCTAACCTCAAGGCCAACCTTCCCAACTAAAGGTTGTGTGGGTGTGGGTGTGGGTGTGGGTGTGGGTGTGTGTCTTGAGGGCCTGGTTAGAAAGCAAGCACTTATAAGTGCGTAATGTCAGTTCACTAAAATAAGGCATAACCAAAAAACCTCTTTCTCTCTCTCTCTTTCTCTCTTTCTCTCAGTAGTTTTACTCAGTGAGCAGCACCACCTCATGAGTGATTGATATTAGATTGAAGTGGCTGTTGTTTCAGCACCATTGACTCTGGGAGAGTTGCACACCCCAAGATTACAACACTGATTGTATTTAAATTTTTAATAGAAGGTGCCGGAATAACTGAAGTTCTCAGTCTCCGTTTGCGGCGAGTTTCGTGCCATTAGCGGCACTCAGAAAGACAAATTGGTTGCATTACCGACGGCCTAATGTTCATTTATTATACGTATAATGAAGTGGCTCATGTTTGTGCGCTCCTGAAATTGATTATGTTGTACAGTGCACCGTTCGGGAGGGGATGATGCTTTTTCACAACCCCATAAGTCATTTTTGAGACTCGGGTTGGCGGTTATTAATGTCTGTGTGTGATTGGGAGCTGAAACGACTGTGTCTGGTCTCCTCGGATACAACGGGACGCGGCGACGTGTAGCCAATGTCTGCCTCGATGCTGCAGCTTCCTGCTCAATCAGCTGTAGACCATTAGACGAAAGATGGTTGGATTCTTCCTCCTACATGTTGAATAGTAATGGTCCGGAGAGGAAGTAAAGGAGTATGATATTGATTAGGAATGATACATTAGCATCTAGTTGAACAGGTGAAGTGCCACTTTTGGTGTGGAAGTGGATCAGCTTACTCAACCAGACTGCAAACCATTCGTCAACCAAAACCAAATACCTGTATAGGTGGGGGGGGGGGGAATAAAGGGAAGAGTGAGGGGAGAGTAGGAGAGTAGCATGCCATTGTAATTTTCTCCTGGTTTGGGGTCTGCCTACGTGGCTGATTCAAAAGTGTACGCCGGTTAGCATTGCCTTCTATTTACGTACCCACTGTTGCTCACTGAGTGGCAGGCCAACCTCTTCAATCCTCATCCGTTACATGGTGCCGTCACTTGGTGACGTGACTTGGTGCCTGACTTGGTGCCGTGACTTGGTGCCGTGACTTAGATCCCACAGTTGTCTCAGCTGTAACTTGGATACCCATCTATAACTTATACTTGTATATACAGTAAAGTATATGATATACCTGTAGAATTATCATTCTTTCAGTAGGCCTACAAACTAGTTCACTGCAGTAATTCTGTCCCTATTATAGCACCACAGTAGAGACAAAGCAGAGTTGGCTGTTGAATTCCACAGGTGAAAAATTACTATTCCGCTGAGAAGATCTAAATCATTTTTGCAGTAATGTAACAATGAATTATTCACCACCAGAAATGGTACTGCACCACCAATACATCTTAAGAGTTGACTCACAGACACACCAATGTCCATATTTGGTCAGGGCATAGGATTGTACCTAAAACCCAGAACTGTGTAGATCAGGGTGCACTGCTCACCACAGTGACAGGACAAGTTCCAAGTCCATGGAAACATGTTAACTCTCTGAAAGAGACATACACTTAGCCCCATCCTCCAATCTGGCTCTGGGCTGCACTGTGTATATAGTTCGCTCATACATACAGCACTTGCAGAGGACTATTATTCAGCCAAATAGAGGATAATTATAGCACTGATATGGTGGAGCACATGAGGATAAGATATCCCAATAAGTGTAGTGCTTATTCATACTGATCGTATGATCTTTAATCATGACTAAAACATATTTTGGTTACACTTAGCTTAAACATTTTCCGTCACTTGTAAGAAAATGTTTTACAGACAGCCATAACATATCATGATATAAAGACATTTTAAGTCATCGTACATGCGTATGACGCGTCATAATGAGTTATGATGCGTTATATGTGTGTGCCTCACCATTACTCATCATTTCGCATTACGTGTGTTTGATACCATTCCTCATTCCATTACACGTATTACAATGAGCCTGTCTTCCGATTTCTACCTCCACCAGCCTCCCCTGATGTACAGTACCAGTCAAAAGTTTGGACACACCTTCTCATTCAATGGTTTTTCTTTATTTTGTAAAAAAATATTTTCTACATTGTAGATTAATATTGAAGACATCAAAACTATGAAGGAACACATATGGGATTATGTAGTAAACAAAAAAGTGTTAAACAAACCAGAATATGTTTTATATTTTAGATTCTTCAAAGTAGCCACCTTTTGCTTTGATGACAGCTTTGCACACTCTTGGCAAGGTGTGTCCAAACCTTTGACTGGTACTGTATGTAATGTATGCCCATATCTCATTACTTTGTACTACCTGTCATAGTTATTTTGGAGGGGCAGCTGTGTTCTATGGTTGGAACTCCCACTGACAGCCGACTTGGACACCTGTTTCTGTACCAGATTTTCTGTGTCTACTTTCCAGGCATCAACATCATTACATTTCCCTACACTATATTTATGCAATGTTGTCCCACTTTCCCAAAAGAAGAAGAAAAAGTGAAACATTTCTTGAGCAACTTCTAACACCCCTAAAGTGTGCGGGCAGGTACGCATGAACGCTGATATTCCGTTCACATTTATGGTCTGGTCTGGAGTAATGGAATATGTGAATATGTGTTGAAGAGCAGTGTCTTTTGGTTGTTGACAGAGATGAATGGCTCTTGTTGATCATTTGTTTTGTTGTTGCTGAGCTGAGTTACTCAGTCTATTAGTCCCAGCGCAGGTATGTTCAGTCATTCAGTCAGCACTTCTTCCATCGGCAGATTCCCACTTCTCATTCTGCTGCTCACTCTCTGCTCACTCTACTCTCTTTCCTATTCTCTCTCCCTCTTGCTCTCTCTCTCTTTCTCTCTCCTCTCTCTCTCAATCCCTCTCTCGTTCTCGCTCTCTCTTCCTCTCTCCATAATCCCTCTATTCAATATGAATCCTCCTCCAACTGTTCTTATGATCTTGTGTGTTTGACAAATCAAATAAATGAAGCAATGTGACTAATTTCACCAAAGCATATATTTATACCCTGACACTTAGTGTCAGTGGCTTCCTACTCTGAGAGAGGTGTTTTCAGTGACATTGGAAAAATGATAATAGCTCTCTTGTGTTGTGGGTAAACTTAAGATCCCTAAATGAATATGTAGTTTCAGTAAGGTTGTCCCATAATTATAATTGTCTCTGCCAGAATGTAAATTATTAAATACTTTCATTTGGCTCCTTATGCATCTGATGGTCCTCTATAACGTTAATCTGGCACTGTATGTATGTTAGCACCATTTTGTTGTCCTGGTCACAGAATGATGGAGTTAACACAGGGGGTGGCAGTACAAGAGCCCACAATGATATCACACAGATGATGCACATGAATATGTGCACACATACATTGTACATGCAGTGTATCATGCACACACATCACAATTGCCACACAATACAGTACCAGTCAAAGGTTTGGACACACCTTGCCAAGAGTGTGCAAAGCTGTCATCAAAGCAAAAGGTGGCTACTTTGAAGAATCTAAAATATAAACCATATTCTGGTTTGTTTAACTCTTTTTTGTTTACTACATAATTCCATATGTGTTCCTTCATAGTTTTGATGTCTTCAATATTAATCTACAATGTAGAAAATAATAAAAAATAAAGAAAAACCATTGAATGAGAAGGTGTGCCCAAACTTTTGACTGGTACTGTACATGTCTTAGGGTATATAAACTAGGTCCTTCCTATTAGAGGTTGTACTACTATTCTGCTTTGATGCTGATTATGGTTCCCTTGTTGTAACTCAAATTGTATTACACTGTGTTGATTGATAATAGCTACTGTAGCTTGTTCTTGGGAGCCATTTTTTTTCACGGTGACACATGATGTTGAAACACAGTTATTAACTGGAACAGCACAGCAATTGTCCCCACTCCAAATGCAATATGAGGTATTAAAGTGACCCACTTTTTTCTTATGGAACAAGTAATAAGTAATCCTTTTGAAAGTTTTCGATGTCGTTCTTTATTAAGTCTGGGGTGAAATAACCAATATCATGTCAGGCTCAGCTGCCCCTCAGTGGGTTATGTAACAACCCTTTCAAAGGTCAGGGGAAGCGTTCTATCTCTTTCTCTCCCTCCTGTTCTCTTTCCTGTAGACACTGAACAGAGGAGACAGCAGTCTTTAATAGATGCTATTTTCTCTCATCTATAGGCTTTACTTAAAAGTAGCCTCTCTCCACCTCTCCTTTTTTCTCATGACTCCCCCTCGCTCTCTCTTTCCTTTTCTCCATACCCTTCTCCCTCTATCTCTCTCTCTCTCTCCCTCTCTCTATCTCTCTCTGTGTCTGTCTCTGTCTCGTCTCTCTCTCTCTCTCTCTCTCTCTCTCTCTCTCTCCCTTTATCTCTCTCTCTCTGTGTCTGTCTCTGTCTCGTCTCTGTCTTGGTCTCTCTCTCTCTCTCTCTCTCTCTCTCTCTCACCCCTCTCTCCTCCTTGCAGCTGGTAGTGCTGATTTGATTCAGTGTTTTTGGAGAGCCCCCTGTTTCCCTGCTGCTGACGCCCTGGGTTCTATACACAGATGGCTGCAGAGGAGGCCCCTGAGACAGGGGCTTGTATGGACTGGATTCTTATCCACACCATGGTGCATTCATAAAGCCTCTATACACACACACACACACACACACACACACACACACACACACACACACACACACACACACACACAATTTCTCTCTCTCTATCACTGAATCCAAGACAGTCCTTCTCTCTCATTCACTATGGATGTGTTCACATTGGAAACAAGGGAGGATGCTGAAATTGCTGCTATTACTGTAAAAGGAGCTTGCAAATGTGACTGGTTATAATGTGACCCTCTATGAAGTAAAGCTGTGTTGAAGCATATCATGGTTTGTCCTCATAGCATTGCTCACACACGTCTGAAGGTGTTAACACTCAATTCAGGGTTTTTCCACAAGACTAATTGAGAAAATGTAATTTTCATATGTGCTTAAGAGTTTGTGTGTGTGCGTCCATGTGCGCGTGGGTGTGTGTGTGTATGTAAATGTTTTATTAAATTGAATAGAATAGATTCAATAGATTGAACCCATTCCAAGTGAGTAATTCATTTCCTTGGTGGTGAGAGGTTAAATACTGTGTACTGGGAGGAAGCACAGTAAGACCTCTCTCTAATTACCTTTTATTTATGAGTGACATATCTTGTCTGCCATCAGATGACAGACAAAATACATTTAATTCAAGAACTACAGACGCCAATGACTACCGCATCACTGAAGTAAGGGGGCCTAAGGGGTCTTTAATGTGCACTTCAATCGGACCAAAAGCTCAATTAAATGGAAAAAAAGACAAAAGCCAAATCAGAAATGGAAAGTGTGATGGAATATTCACAGGGCTGCTATGTACACATCCACTAGCCCTTAGAAGCCAGAATTAATCTCTCTTTAGAAATGTATTCAATTTTCACTCACTGAGATCTAGTTAATAGTGAACTGCAAATGGTGATATTTTACAACAGATTCTAACGTCAGAGACATATAATGCCTTTTCATACTGCAGACACTCATCTCCCTAAAAAAGTAATTAACTTCAGAGAATACACTTTCATATTCTCAAACAAAAGAAGCTCACAAGAAAATCACATAAAATGGTCTAACTAAAATAAAAGAAGTGAACTTGATTATATTTGACTTCAAAGATAATTGAAATTCAGCTTCAAAGTATTACAGAACTCAAGAACATTGAATTATGTCTACATACTTTTATTTAATTACTTTCTGTAAAAAGTACACCAACCTGATGAAATTATATGATATTGCTGTTGGGAAAGCGTTTACGTTTAGATGAAAAACGTTTGTTCAGAGCCAAGGATCACTTCAGTAATGGAATAGCATGATAGATATTGTAATTGTAAGGGTGCTTTAATTATAAAGATGAGACACTTAATATTGGCCACCATTTTATAGAGGTCAAATTGCTATGAATCATAACAAACTCATGTCAACTGACATGCATTCCTTGTTAGAAAACTTCCGTATCTAAAAATGTTATGTTGGCATCTCAGTGGAGTGTTATCCATATCATCTGACGTCATACAGTTGTACCAATCCATCTGTTCATAAAACTTTTGAAATACCACACTCAAGAAGGTTTCTGACTTTTCGCGGCCCCAAGGATCAAACCTCAGCTTTTGAAAATAAGTCTGCCTCTGGAGTTACAAACCAAAGTGTGAGAGATGTGTGTGGGAGTCATCTGAATGCAGGGCGAGAGCGACTCACTTCACGCAAATAGACGGGAATATTTATCAAGTAGCGAGGCGTCGTCGACACAACGTACATCTGTGAATTTGGGAACAGTGGGTGTGCCGCGGTTGTTTTTCATCAGGGCAAGGGACCTGTGCTCTCACCCTCCAATGAAGTGACATGGTGTGTTACTGTCACATCCATCAATCTCAAATGCACGCAGTAGCAATTCACTTTGGGGGATAGAGAGAGGCGCCAGCTTCCCGGGAAGTCAAGTGAGTGATGCCTTTGAACGGGTGCCCGTATGGCTGTCGGAGGGGGGAGAGCGGGGCGTCACATGTCGTAGAGATATGTACAGGGGTATACAGACGAGTTCCTCTACGGATGAGAGCAACAGCGATGATACAGTTACGTGGAAAATAGTGTTGTGTAAAACGCAAGAATAGAACTTGACATATTGAAATATTTGAACAAACAGGGAATAGTAGAGAATAACATTTTTCAGATGTAATGCACAAGCATTCACACAACTTGGACAGAATGAACCAGTACCTGATCATTCGCTTGGGTTGTTCATACAAACATTTTGTTAGTTCTTCTTCACCGTCCTCCCCACAGACATCCATGCTGTCAAGTCTATACCTTCCCATTGCAGATTGTTTTCAAATGTGTTTTTCTCTCTATTCTCTTACTTTCCCCATCATTTTTTTTTACCTCTCTTTTTTCTCTCTCCTCATTTGCCATGCAAGTGGATTTGGGAGGGGGGTTATCTCCTTCAGCTCTTATCATGATCCCACTTTTCCTTCACCACTCTTCCACTCCTCGTTATTGGCCAACCACCTCTGCCATGACTTCACCCTCCTCCTATTTAATCGCGATTCCCTCCTGTGATTGGCTGAGTCCTGGCAGAATGGCCGTTGACCTATTAATTAATCTGCTATCAGGAGCTTCTTCTTTTATCAGAAGCGGAGAGGGCAGTTGGAACGGCAGGTGCAGATAATAAAAACAAGGGTCAATCAAATTATAAAAGCCATAAAATGTCAATACATTTAAAAAAAAAAAAAAATAGAAATGAAAACTAAGGACCAATAGATCTTTCTCAGGTTGCTAAGGGTGTTCTGTACATTCCACAAAGTGGAGGCTGGTGGAGGTAGAAATTGAAGTGCAGGCTCACTGTAATGCATGCAAACACGTGTTTGATACCATTCCTCATTCCATTCCATGCATTACAATAAGCCACCAGAGAGGCTCCTGGGTAACAGCCTGTAGGGAAAGCCTCCCAGCCAGAGTACAGACCGCCACTGACTTCAGATTAGTAGACCTGATATAAGCCTTGGGTGCCTGATTCCATTTTGGTTGAGACCTTTTCCATCCCTGCATCTCATTTATTTATAATTACACTGAGGGACGAGAGAAGAGCAGCTCCTTTTTTGATTAACCTCTTTGGGAAAGCTGGAAACTTCCAAAAGGATGAAGAGGAACTTTTTCAACTCAGGATACATCCCATAGCTTCTTGAAAAATGTTAATTGCTTGAATCTAGCAGTTTTTGGGGTCATTAGTGTAAGTAAGGAAAGACATGCTCTAGATCTGCTTCTAAATGAAACCTCAGGGACTTTGTTCCTGACGATTTCCTGCGAGAGATTCCTCATAGGGATACTCCATGAACTGCAGTCTCGCTGGAGCTACAAAAAGACCCAAAGCACATTTGCACAATAACTCAAATGCAAATCATGATTCAAACCGGCTTCAAATTAATTCAACATATTATTTCCGCTGATCTAATATGTATAGGGGGTGTATCTCAATATTCCAACATGGCTTCCTTTCCCCATCTCATCTCCTTCATCAACAGTGCATCCACCATGGATCATATGGTTATAAATAAGTGACAATGAAGGAAAGGACACAAGGAAAGGGAGCAAGTGCAGTGTGGTGCATGCTGCTGGCTAAGGTCCTGGGTGTTGGGCTTTTCAAAGGGACCATTCAGGACACGAATGAAACTGGGCCAACCCAAACAATGCCTGCTCCTTTCATCAAAACATCTGTGAGTTCCACAGAATACATTCTGGAAGGAGCTGGTCAGCAGAGACCCAAACTGCTGTGAGCACATCTGTCTCCTTAAGGCTTACACTGTACCAGTCCTCCGCCCCCAGCATTGCTCCTCTCCCTGACACTGGACACAAGCCTCTTATTCATAACATACTGGTACAGTCTGTTCTGTCTTGGTGCTCCCTATGGGAGCTGTTAATTGCTGTTCTTTGGAGCAAAAGAAACTGTTGTTGTAGAACCGCAGTCCCTCCACTGTCTGTGACAAACAATGGCTGAGATTAGGATTTCTCTGTGTCGACTCCTTTCTGTAGAGTGATGTGATTGTGGTCACTTTGTCTTGTGCTGCCTGGCGCTACCCGTGACTGAGATGGCAAGAGGAGTATGCACAGATTTGTCAAGAGACTAGTCCAACTCCACTATAGTAGTGGGTCCATCATGTGTATCAAACCTCATGGGAGCTTCTCCTGGCCACTTCAGGGATTGTTACCTATAATGCCCCTGATAACAACACCCATACACTTCAAATTCTATCAATTGGAAGCTCTCTTATCTTACCGTTCAACCATTCGTCCAGCTGGTAGCGCTAAGGAGCCACCACATCCAGAATGACCCCTCTTCACCCAAAGGAGATGTTAAAGCACATTTACACTAAAACTTTGCAGGCACTATATACTTGTTGTGACCCATTTCAACACCACCAGTTGGGTCGTTTCTACAACAGCGGTGTTTAGACTGATGGTTTCTCCTTTTATTTCAACAAGTACACTCAGACACACTCTTTTTTTAGGCCCCCGCAATTTTCTAGTGAATTCAGTGGTAGTGCTGTTGTGCTTTCTTTCTTGACAACACAAGCACTGTGGGTGGGTGTTATGCTCAGAGCTGGCTGTCTGCTCTGTGGAGGCAATGGTTTGTCTGTGTGTGTGTGTGTGTGTGTGTGTGTGTGTGTGTGTGTGTGTGTGTGTGTGTGTGTGCGTGTGCGTACTGTATGTGTGTGTGTGTGTGTGTGTGTGTGTGTGTACTGTATGTGTGTGTGTGTGTGTGTGTGTGTGTGTGTGTGTGTGTGTGTGGCTGATGTCTGTCGCAGTGTGAGACGCCGCGGGTAGGATCTCACAAACAATAGTTTATAAGAGGCTCGGGAGAGAGACAAATAGAAAGAGGGAGAACCGACCGGCTGTGGCATGGCGAGGTTCACAAGTATTCTCTCCATCCGTGGGAGGAAAGTGGCGCTGTGAGGAGAAAACAACAACAAATTATCCACAGCACCTCCCAAACGTACCCCCATCCACCCACCATTATAATATAACCCCCATCCACCCACCATTATAAATAGGAGTATCTTCTAGTCTTTCTCAAATGTAAATACGTTGAGCTCCCAAAGCAAGAGAGTGACACTCATTACAGTGAATAAGGCCCCAGGCGTCCTATGTCTGGGTAAATTGATGTCTGCTTTTCTGAAGCAGCTGTAAAACTACAACAACTGGTTCCTATTCAAATTCAGATCATTCTATTGCCATGCAACGCCATTGTGACAGATGTGCCTTGATGTTCCAAAACAGTCATCACCGAACCGCTCATACAGTGCACACAGATACAACACCCACACGATATTGAGAAGAATAACAGATAGCAAAATACAAATGATATGTAAGTGAACTAATATAAATATGCTTTGGATACACAGGACAAAAAACAACGATGCTGTTGCTCCAGGCACTGTTTTGTCATTGGGATTCATTTTGCAGCAGACAGTTCAAACGGTTTATTTCAAACCAAACTAAATGATATTGACCGTGGATTTCTTGGCTAGTCACATTGTGTGATTGCAATTTCACAAATTCATAATTTATTGATTTACAGCACAGCATCTCCAGTCATTCTCTGTTCATTCAAACTGGGCATAAATCTGTGACCAAAGGTCATAAGACCTCACTATTCTACTTTGAGTGTGTCGTACGCCCAAGATGGACAGTTAGTTATATGGGAAAGGGAAATCTCTTTTCATTAATGGAGAAGCAGGTGACTCTGACTGGAACCCATGTATATTATATGTAGTAAGTCAAAGAAAACTCACATCCAGTTCCTTTAGAGATATTAGCACAAGGCTTTTTGCGGTCAGCTTATATTGAAATGAGCATGATTATTTTAAATGAGAATCTTCTTGCCTGAAACTTGCTGCTATTAACTCTGGCAGTGAAAATCTTACATTATTGAACTACAGCCCATTTCTGGAGGCTAAATTGGGCCAAAGTGGGTGTAGAGATTAATGATATGCATGCTTCAAATCTCGACAAGAGTTCCTTCTGGGTCTCTGAACCCATTATTTTCTTATCAAACCATAAATTAAAGGAAGGTGTAAAAAAGATGTTTCTTCACTTTGTCCCTCTCTCACATACTACTACTACACACACAGGCACACATGTGCACACACAAGTGTGCAAGGGCACACACAGGCACGTACGCATGCGCGCACGCACACACACACATACTCCCACACACACTCCCACACATACTCCCACACACACCATGTCTGCTCACTCAGTACCCAGTAGGCATTCATCTCCCATGACCAGCGGTCCCTGGAGGTTCTGTACTAATTGTAGAGTTCCTCAGCGAGGCAAGAGAGAGAGAGTCCCGTACGGATGAAGTGGGAGGTGCACACACACTTTATCTTCTGCACTGACAGTCCACGCACTTCCCAACCAGTCAGCATGTTTGCAGGTAGCACAGTGAACAGCAGCAATGTGAGAGGACGCTCTGGGCAGAGAGCTCAGAGGTTTAGAAATCCTTGAAACTTTATCGAAGTTTCACTGAGTCTTCTGACACTCGCAGACAGTAAATAGCAGATCACCTGTTATCGGGCCGTAGTGTGGCTGATGCACTGGTGTTGGGTGTATGTACTTGAATGTATGTTTTGAACAACAGGTGTAATGACACATATTTGAAAATGACCTCATATTCAGCCACATTCTTTATTGAGTGATGAGGGGTGTGACCATTTTATTCTACGGTAATACAATTATTAGGTATGTACCTGTGAATGATCTGATGAAATAGTATTTACACAGTGTGTTGAATTATTTGAGGTAAGGATCAGACAGTACCCACTGATACAGGACCACTTCATTACCTAATAACTAATGGGAAGATACAGTGCCTTCAGGAAGTATTCAGACCCCTTCACCTTTTCCATATTTTGTTGTGTTATAGACTCAAAATAATTTGCCATCAATCCACACACAATACCCCAGAATGACAAAGCAAACATTTCAGTATATTTATTAAAATTGAAATACAGAAATACCTCATGTACATAAGTATTCAGACCCTTTTCTATGACACTTTTAAAATGAGCTAAAATGCAAAAATGTCATCAACAAATCACTCAGTAAGTTGAATTGAGTCCATCTTAATGCAAGGATAATAGTTCATGTAATTTTGGAATTTATATCTATTGGGTCTCTGATTTGCATAGGAATCAATGACACACTGTGTGGATCAGGTCAAACTGAGCAACCCTAACCCTCTTTTAATTTAATCCATTTTAAATTGAGTCTATAACACAACGAAATATGGAAAAATTGAAGAGGTTAGGGTTTGAATACTTTCTGAAGGCACTGTAGATACCAGTGGAGCAGCTTTATAAAATAAAGTTTCTACCATACAATGTTTTAATTTTGTACAATCTCCCTAACAATTTGTGAGCAAAAAATAACTTTAATGCTAATTGCCACACTGCCTTCTTGGTTGTTATGATATGAATAGGGTTAGGGTTAGAGGAACGAGAGGTTTCATCAGACAGACAGAAAAGATGGTCTTCATTAGACAGTTTAAAACTGTTCATTAAAAAGTTATGTGTGCCTGACACGCTACTGAACCCACATAACACAAACTTCTTCTCTCTCACACACACACACACACACACACACACACACACGTGCAGGCACACACGTGCAGCCACACACATACACGCACACACGAATAACCAACCGTCTTCTTCTCTGAAGTGCAAATGAGTCTATAATTAGATGATACATAAAAGATCCAGGATGAACTGCTATCGAAACGTCTGCTGAGACTGAAATGAAAGTCCACAAATATATCAGGACTTAGGGATTTTTCCAAGAACTTGTTATAATCCAAATGTTTATTTAGGAATGGGAGTGTAAACAACTTCAAAGTTGAAACTTTTGGAGCTGTTTTGGAGAAGTAACAAACTCATAAATCTCACTATGTTGTAGCGTACAGTATGATGGTACGTAATCATCAAATGTGAATATGCTGTTATGGAATTGATCTTTAATGACTGCACTTAGTTTTAATTAGTACCTGTACTTTGGGGATTGTAATGCATTTGGACAGACAATTATTTTAAATGCCATTACCTTGTATCTGTTGTATCCTATCCAAAGTAGCAGGCACACACACACACACGCACACGCACACGCACACGCACACACAGACACACACAC
Organism: Argentina silus; assembly: GCF_951799395.1. Taxonomy (NCBI): domain Eukaryota; kingdom Metazoa; phylum Chordata; class Actinopteri; order Argentiniformes; family Argentinidae; genus Argentina; species Argentina silus. Next base: position 19,967,172 of record NC_139661.1, read on the forward strand.
ACACACACACACACAGACACAGACACACAAAACACACACACACACAGAGCAGAGAGAATTTATTCCTCCTTTCTCTTTCCCACTTCCTTGCCGCAGCTCCTTGCAGTCCTGTGCAGCAGAGACACTTCAGGCCTATCACAATGCATGATGTATCATGGCACAGCATACAAATTGGCCCAGCCCCACCAACATGCCCCCACCGCCCCCCCTCACCCCCGCGTGTGAGTGCAGCATTATATACATTTCATAAGGCGTCGGTGCTGCAGTGCAGCTTGGTCCTCCTTCAGCCAGCACCATTGTGTCTAATTGGCTCCTCACTTCACGAGGCTTGCATAAAACTGGGATTCTTACTGTAAAAGTCCCTGTTGGAAACTGTGTGGAGAGGGAATAAACTGTAATAGAAACAATTTTGTGCTCAGAATTCACCTAGTTTCTGTGATTGTGTTTGTGCTGACACTGCTGTGACAGTGTAATGTCAACCTCAGTTTGTACTCTCTGAGGATGGTAATGGGGCAGACCTGAGTTAAAATATTTTAAATAATTTCACATACTTTGCTCTACATGATTGAGTTTGCCTGGCACAATGGAGCCAATGGAAGCGTCTCACAATTGCAAACCCTGCTAATCAGGCCCAAGCAGATGAGGGCTGAAGCTGTTGCAATTCAATACAAATGTGGGTGCGTAATCTATAACCACAAATAATGTCTAAATTCAAAGACGTTGATGTTGATGTTTTTATTACCTGTGTGGGTGTGTGTGTGTGTGTGTGTGCGTATCTGTCTGTCTGTGTGTGTGTGTGTGTGCTCCCAAAGGCGCAGAAGAGAAAAGACACTGAAGGGACCTAGAGGGGATAAAGTGACACAATTATGTGCCAATCAAGAACAGACATGAGGATTATTGTTCTGAGCTGTGATACTGTAAGCAGAGCTCATTGCATCGCCTCCCGGGTGAATATGAAAAACTCTGAGGAGAATATTGATGATTAAAAAATACATTAGCAGCCAGTGGAAGTGAAACCTTGCTGTGGCAGTGAAGACACAAGGTAAGTCCCTAATGCAGATGTATGTAATGTATCAATGGATGCAAAGTGACAGGAAATAAAGGAGATTACTTGTCTTGTCTTCATTTATTTACTGCACGAGGAATAAATGTTACTTCTTTCGTTGACACTCAGCATGAGAGCATTTTAGTCCTTGGTATCAATTGAACAATATGGCTCCCCTGCAATCCCTGGCTATCCCTTAGGATCATATTAAAAGTGTCTCGTTCACAAACAACCGATAAGCTATCGTTGCATTGTGCAAATCACCACAGGTCACTGTCAGTGGCGCACTGTCCTCGAGCGATGAGAAATGGACACGGTACTCAAAGTGGGGACAGAACAACACTCCTCTCTTGTTGACCCTATTAAAGCTCTGATGGTTTTATCACCAGGCCCGGTGCCACACGACCCACATGTTCTCTCGCCCAGCAAGCCCAGAGGCATAGAGACAGTAAAACAATCATTACAAATGCAAGAAAACACAAACCAGCCTGACAGCTTTACTAGTTCCCAACCAGTGGGAGATTTACTGAGGTCATACACCATGTAATTTCTCATTCTTATGACCAACGTCCCCCTTGTGTCTCTCTCACCTGCTCATACAGACTACACTCCACCGGAAAAAGGTCATGCCCATGGGCAAATGAAAAACGGTCCTCGCCCCTACATTTCCAAAAAAACAACTTCAGGCAAATAGTGGACCTGAACAAATGAAAATCCTTTACTTTTTTGGAATATAACCCTTTGCTTTTCCCCAGCCCGCCCCCCCCCCCCCCCCCCATCCTATTCTGTTTGAGGATATTTATAGCCGGCAGCAGTGGAAGGTTAATTGAACTGAAATGGGTTATTCAATGGAGTTCTGCTGAAGAGCTGAGGTACAGAGAATCAAAACAATAGAGAGTGGAGGGAACAGGATTTCTCATCATGCCCTGGACGCAAATTGACATTACATAAAAATACTTAATACACTGTTACGGCTTCTGGCTGTGGCACACCTATTTCTGTCTCCATTTTACAAGGTCCAGCTTTATAGTCTTGCCACACAGTAACTCTCCCCGAGTCTGTTTCCTTTATGATACGGCCTAAAACTCTAATCAGTCTTTATCATCTGATTTTGTGGACCGTATTCAGATTGTATCCCCTTATATTGAAGACATAACTAACATTGTGTGAGTTCTGAAAGGTTCTGATATTGCATCAGTTTTGACCATGACAAAGGTTTGTGGACCCCAACATAGTAACGAAGATTCACACTGTCCTTTGGTCCATAAGCATTAGTAATCTCTAAGGCAGACACAAGAAAAAGAGCCTTCTATTACTGCATGCACAGTTGGGAGCCGTTCTTTGGTCTAATGGAAAGAGCTCATTCAAATTGCCCATGCACGTACATGCCTGTGTATGCACATGCATACCGAGTAGCTACTGCCCAGGAGAACTCTGAAATTACTGGTGGCCTTCACCCCCATAAGATCATTAATCAGTTTTAAGCGGAGCACATTATGGCCTTACCCCTGATTTAGACACTTGGTGTAGATCTGAAAGGATAGGATAGGTATAAGCAAAATGGTGGACATTTCACCCAGTCTACCAGAGAGCAAAGTGGAGCAACTACCATCTTGTTGATACCTTTCCAATGCTTCAAAGTCTTCATCTTGCTGACATTTTACAATAGATGCAAGTTCCAGCAGAAGACAATCCCCATTATAGATTTTCTGCATAATATTCCCATTACATGTTTGCCAACTACAAGAACAGGTAATGAACCCACAACTTTATGCTAAGTACTACCCGGAACATATGGTGAAAGAATCGTTCCCTGACTGTACTGACTAACATCCACATCACTGTCAATATGCTAATTTGGTGCACTCCTATCAATCATCATTTTAAATGTAGAGTTCTATTGAGAAAGACCTTCCATTAATTTTCAGTGTTTCAGATGACAAATAAGCATGTACCTTAGGGCATTGCAATAAACCACTTTCATGCACCCTTAGTCCCAAATGGTGCAGACTGTTGACCGTGAGCACCCAGAGACATGGATGGGGTAGCATTTGGTCAGAACAAGACAAAAACCTCTCTTCTTCAACCATTTTATAACTGTAGAAGATCAGGGAGTTCCTTTTCTGCATTTCTTGCATCAAATCAGCAGTGACACAGGTCCACCATACTGCAGCAATATGTCAGATTAAAGAGAGAATACATTTGCACATCATACATTTGAGTGAACTTTATTTACAAAGACAATTAAGGGATCCCCATTCTTCTAAACGAAGATAACTCTGCTGGATAAATACGTCCGTGGTGCAGACCTGTAAGACACAAAAAGAAAGATTGAAAAGACGCCGGGCATAAATCTGACGACAGAAATCCAATTTCGGAGTAAACACCAGTTAAGATAAATGTGACAGCGACAATTGAAATTCAGGCCAACTTCCCGTCTGATATTCATCAAGGTCAATAATAAACTGTCACATTACCATGCTAATGTGAAAGCTTATCTAAAAAGCACCACTGACAAATACACTTGCATGACATTTGTAACTGTCTCCCACAGAAATGGAAGTAATTTACTTGAGATGTGTTGTAGAATAACAAAATAAGTTACAAACATAGTGATAGATTAGAATGTCTGGTAGCTGCTCAAATAGATGCACACAAATGCCAAACAGTGCTGAGATTCAGATGAAAAATTGATAATAGATCAGTGATTACCTTGAAGGCTACATGGCACACAACGCCACTTCACTTCTTCAGGATCTGGTGTCTGACGACAATGAAGGGGAAAGCGAAGCCGCTGCCGAAGAACAGCACCATCATGCCCAGCAGACGCCACTTGTTTTCCACAGAGAAGGGCAGGTTCTATGAAAACAGAGACAGAAGACAAGAGAATGGGGTGTTGAAGGATCGGTGCACTTGTTTAACAGTGTTGACCTGCACAAGGTGAAGGTTTAAGCGGAAGGTTAAATGCCGAAGAGGGGCCAATGCCAGTTCTTAAGAACAGTGGGTCAGGCAAAACACAAACCGTCACAGTCAGTCTACAACGAAACGCAGTTGTCCTAATAAATACAGGTAGTTAGAGTAAATACTACATCGCTATGAATTATTCTAATCCTGAGATACCAACATGTATATGGCAATGCTGAGCACTCAATAAGCACAGGTTTCTATTAGCCAACACAGGAAGTAAAGTGCAGCTAGCAAGCTGGGTAGCTAGCTGCACAGCTAATGCTACAGCTAGATAGCATTCTGTCAAGTTAACCAAGTCGCAGACACGGCAGGCATTTACCAGCAAATATGATAATTATAGCAAGATGAATAATGCTATGTTGTCGATATTTAATAGCACTTAATTTCGAAAAAATAAAATGCTTATCTAGCAAGCTAACTGGCTAGCCAGCTATATTATGACCTCCAAGCGGGCTTCTGTTCTGAACAGAGGCCGGCTAGCTAGCATGAACGATTGTAATTCGTCTTTGTAATACTAATTTGGGCTGAGTGAGTACTTACATGTCCTGGTCCTTCAGCGTAGTGTGAAGAGCGAACCGCAGAGGTGGTGAATCGCCTGACAGCCTGACCCAGCATGATTACTTGGTTATGTCGACTCTTGTACTTTATCTCACTAGACGTGTGCGCGACCTTCTTGTTGCTGTTTCGGTAGAGGATATTGAACAGGCTTGTGGGAAATAAAAGTGTTGTAAGCGGTTGGGAAATGTAGTTCTCAGCTGTCACATTCTCCAGCGGTCACTCGAATAACTCCTCATTCAGTCTAAATACACACCTTCTCATTCAATGGTTTTTCTTTATTTAAAAAAATAATATTTTCTACATTGTAGATTAATATTGAAGACATCAAAACTACGAAGGAGCACATATGGAATTATGTAGTAAACAAAAAACCAGAATACGTTTTATATTTTAGATTCTTCAAAGTAGCCACCTTTTGCATTGATGACAGCTTTGCACACTCTTGGCAAGTTCGTGTCCAAACCTTTGACTGGCGCTGTACAAAAAAGAAGGGTACACATTGATGATGTGGTGGCCTACCTATCTCAACATACCTGCTCTGTTTACAGTAGGCTATTACAGGAGGATTGACTGTAATGGTTCCTATGTTTCTGCAGATATTATCAGACATTTGTCTCTACAGGTGGGGATTAGGGCTGTGTTTCAGGTAGGAGTATAATAGAAATGAATAAAGCTGTAATAAGGTTTTGTTTCAGGTAGGGCTGACACATGTTGTGCCCGTGGTAACGTAAACTTACTGAATTATTCATGCCTGTAATTCATGTTACAATGCAGCTGGACCTTAACTTTGATGCTTGTGTGTGCAGAACGTTGCCCACACTTTTACCTCAGCGCCCTGCAGATGATGTTTAATGTGTGACACGCAGAGCGGTGTTTTACTCAGACTGTGTGCTAAGTCCTCTTCTGTAAATGTTTGGTTTATTGCTTTATTGTCACAGAAACGTTTTTTTTAAATGTTACCTCCTGCCACAAACTCGGCACCTATCACTATCACTGTTCACCAGGTTGTTAGACTGGTAAAAAGCGTGACACCTGATACCTATATGGCTTTGGGATCAACAAGATCCTGCTTATCTTCAGAAACGGCAGCTTGTCTTCATTTGTATTTATTTTTTCTCTTCCTACAGACGGGCTGGACAGGCTCATCTCGACTGGTTCTCAAATGAAATACATACACCACTGTCACTATGATTAATGCACTTCACATGAGGTAAGACTGGGATGATCCGTTCTTCTCAAGTTTATTTGGATCCTGCAACTGTTTCTCTCAACTGTTTCTCTGCGAAGACAACAAGGACATTCCCCGAGGCCCTCTGTTTTGATGTACAGTATGCCACTTGTCAGCTTCTCTGAATAATCAGAGGATAATGATTTGATGATTTTCTTTTGAATTGGCTTGTGTCCTGTGTTCTCGTTAATGTGCTGATAATTAATCTGTCCATGCAAGTGATGTAATCATGGTATACTGTAATACTATGCACTAAAATAGAAAAGATAGTGACTCATAAAAGGGTTAATACATTAAATAAATGGTATACCGCAGACTAAGTGGCATGTTTAAAATCATCCAAGAGCACCTTGGAGAGCAATTATCATTTCCATGACAAATCTGCCATTTCGGCCTGATATTGGGGTCAATCTGCTTGAAGTAAATTGGGGTGAATCAGGCCTTTACACTCTGTTATATATACAGTATGGGAAAGTAAATGAGTCACACTGTGGAAGAAGAGTGTGTTTCTGAGAAACGTGGATGGCTTAGCCAAAGCTGAAAGAGTCAAACAGGTACACCTGAATTTTGATTTGGGAAGCTTGCTTTTGCATCTCGAGGACGCAGAGCAAACATTTGCACCTTGGATTGTGAATAATATTAAATATGAACATTACAATCCAAAACAACCAATCAGTCTTGCTGAGTGCATGTGGCTTGTGAAATCATGCAGAAAAAAGCAGGACTTGATAAAAGTGAACTTCGAGAGAGCTTTTACGTGTATATTGCTCTAATATCCTATTCTGCTGTGTTAAAACAGTTGGACATATTTATTGTCGTAGTTTGTTACTTTATTGGCTCCACTCACAATTGCATGGCCTGAAAATGGTTTGCTTCTGAATGCTGACTCAAATTTACAGCACAGTAAATAATTGAAAGGCGGAATACTTTAAAGAGTGGGTTGGGAAAATGTATAATTTATCTTGCAGTTACTTACAATTATTGTGAATAGCATTCCACCTTAAGAATATTTTCAGAACAGTGTAGCCATTGCCCAAGATCGGAATGCATCCACTCTGTACATTTCCAAGACCATGGCAACATTCATAAAACAACAGGCAGATTGTGTTGGATAAGTGCCCACAAAATAATCATATTCCAGTGCAATACAATGTAAATTGTATCCCTGAGTATGATTGCAGTAATCAAGCAATTCTTCAGTGTCAGGAAAAATACAAAGTCAGCAAAAGAAATAAAATAATTGCATTGTTTCGGTTTTGTGAGCATTAAATATCCTAAATGAGACAGTTCAGTATTCAGTACACACGGGAGCATAGGAGGTTAGAGGAGGCAGAAGGCTATGATTGGTGCTCGTTAACTCTGTGGCATGATATGTACAGTATGTATCTCCTCCCTCCTTCATACGCTGGGCCTACTGTGTATGAGGAAGAGAGAGTGAGAAGGAAGAGGGTATATCGATGACTAACAGATTATGTGTGTTTTCTCCCACTCTCACGGTGCATGAGGGAGAATGATAGGGCCCACAGGCCACAGGTATGATCGATTTGCACTGCAGGGGGGACTTACCCAGCTGTAATTTGGAAACACTGCCCAGCTGGCGAGAACCTCCCTCACGGTATATCATTAATGCATAACTCACTGATTTGAAATAGACTTTATGATCTTATTCATTCATTCATTGATCGATTTTATATCTTACATTGCGTTGAGGCATGGGATGTGGGATGTGATGGAAATAATGATGAATTGATTGCACTTGCAGCTTTTTCAGGCGGTCAAAGCACAATTTCTACAAGGGCTAACTCAACCGATCCACTGCTGGTGTGCAGCACCCGCCTTAATGATGCGACGGCAGCCATTACAGCAGAGCGCTCACCACACATCAGCAGTCAGTGTGTGTGTTTATCAACATTGACCGCCACAGTGCTGTCCCACAAGTGCTTACACTCCTGGACAACTGGCAGCTCTGAAGGTGTCTGTTTTGACACCCATGACCGCACAGAGTTACTTACCCCCATGACAAGCCCTCCACATCCATCAGCCCAGGGTCACAACCTGGCCTGCTGCCACTTGTCTGCACTGCCACCACTCCCAACACCATTAGGCAAATGAAGGATTGCGGACGCAGCTATTCTAAACAGACGCGGGTTCAAATAGTATTTGTTGTCTTTCAAATACTTCAGCTGCACTTGATTGAGCTTGCTGGGCGCAATGGCACACATGGAATTGTCCTTAAAGTGCAAGTCCTACCAACCCACTTGGCACTCCAGGCAAGCTTAATCAAGCACTGAGCATTTGAAAGAAAGAAATACTACTGTACTTGAACCCATGTCTAACAGCAAATATGCAGTCTTTTTCATATGCCCACCTTAAGTGGTATGCTATGTCCCCACATTTGACTCTCCCCAGTGTAGAGGAAAAATGTTTGCACAAAGAAGTCGTTTTGTTGACATTTCTTAATTTCCTGCCATTTGCTACCTGTCTTTGCCTTGTTTGCAGGGCTTTTAAAGAGTTCTATGTCTATATATGGTGTGAAAGAAGAAACACAGATACACTGTGCACACATGCCTATCACGCTACTGTAGATTAGAAGTCACATATTCAATTATAGCCACAAAGCCAATCACAGAATCCCCAATCTCAATAGTGTCTCTAAACAAACCCACAATTAGCCATGCATATGCATATTAATATACCTCACACATATAATCAATTACACACCAACATCATTACCACCACTATCGACGCGTCAAACCTCTCCTCATCAACCCACACCTGCATTTCCCCAGTCTTAATGAAGACTAATCAAAAACACTGGCAGCTATCTACCAATCTGGCTTATGATGAATAGCAGGGAGGGCTGCCAAGGTAAACAGCATCACTCTCTCTCTCTGGATCTGCAACAACTTTGCACAAAGGAGAGCAGAGGTAATGGAGAATGTTAATCAATGAGGACAGTTCATTTTGGCAGGAGCCCCTCCGTGCCGAGCTGTCTTGCATCACCGGCGTTGAGAAGGGCTGATTCTAAAGATTATGTTCGGGAAAGGCGAGAGTGCATCGGTGCGATCTTTTATTTGGTCTAAACTTTTTTTTACATTTTTTTTTTATGATTCCTCGGGCATGAGCACAAAAAGAGAGCACTTCATCAGGTGGTGCTCTCCTCTCCACCTCGTCCTCGTTCTCCTCCTCCCTGTTGGACAGTGCTCAGACTGACAGCTTTATCTCCCCGCTCCGGAGGCTGGAGGGGATAGGAGTGATGGGAAGAGGGTAAATCATGCCCTCTGCTGAACGTCCTCTCTCTCTCTCTCTCTCTCCTCCTCTTTCTCCCTCTCTCTCTCCATCTCCCTGTCTCTCTATCGCTCTCTCTCAGCCAACCTATATTTTGACTCTCTTTATCCAAGTTCTGGACTTACAGTATCTAAATGCACTAGCATGAACCATGCTCGCACACACGCACGCACCCACACACACACACACACACACACACACACACACACACACACACACACACACACACACAATCCAGCTTTGAGCCTATGGGAGTTCAAAACATGCATCTACTAGTATAGCCTGACATTTAAAGTGGATAGAAGGAAAATTGCATGGGCTTAACCTAGTCCCCTTGGGATGCACTAACCTCTGCCCAGATAGAGCGAGGCTGGGGCCTCATGAGGAAGGACCTCTTAACCTAGATTTGTTTGCATACAAAATCACCATTCCTCAAAGACATTAGAGCAGTGCCATCCACCACAATGAGACAAGTCTATATTCCAACGTTTCCAATGCCTTTATCCAAAGCGACTTACAACAAATAGTTTTGTTTAAGTAAGTGAATCATCTATCCATCAGTCATCATAAGATAAAGTAATCAATGCTCAGACCAGGGGCCATAGGCAGTCACAATGCTAGAAGAAGAATTTATTTTTTATTTTTTACTTTTTTTTACTAACAGGAGAGAAACTTGTACAGGGGGGTAGTGGGGGTGAGGAGGTCTTTAGGAGGGACCGTTAAGATGTAGCCTGAAGAGATGGGTCTTCAATCTACGGCAGAAGATTGGTAGTGACTCTGCAGTCATGACAGCAGTGGGAAGCTCATTCCACCAATAGAATCAATGAATGGTGATGATGAGGTATGAGGTATACCAGTCAAGAGTGGGACTGGAGAGAGAACTGGATGGAGAGGCCAGTGGTAAACATGATGGATTTCTCTCATTTCTCCTTTTTTCCCTGTATCAGCGTACGTCTGTCCTGCTGAGGCGAACGCTTTTAAGAGGCTCATATTCGTGGGGTTATGCAGAGTGTGAAATGACCTCCTGCTTACCTTACCATGTTGCTGTTTCTCAATATCAGCAACTTATTTACTGTTTTTCATATGAACCTGCTTACTTCAAGTTGAATATATATATATATATTATTATTTTTTATCATCTGAAAAAAACATTGTTGTTTCAATACAAGTCAGCAGAATGAAGTACAGTACAGTACAGGTTAGTATTTTCCTTGTGAAAGCAGAATTGTTCTGCCATTGTCCTTTCAAATATTCCCTTGGGAGTCGCATTGTGTTTTTTGCTCTGAAACACCATCCCGCCTCACCCTTGAGACTTCCAATTGAACACATATAAAGGTTTGTGAGAAAGTCAGAAAGTAGTTATGATTTGCTTTCTTTTCATTCTTTGTACATACCTTTGAAATATTTCCCTCCAATAAAATAAACATTGCAAAAGTGTGATGTAGAAGTGTAATACTGTAAGAGGACCTCTTAGTTTTTCTCTCTAGTTCCCAAATTTGAAATCTTGCCAATGCCACCCATTATGAGGGAAATAAGAGAGCAAGATTTAAAGGAGATAAGAGTTAGCAATTAATTAGTGTGTGTGTACTGTATGTGTGTGTGTGTGTGTGTATGTGTGTGACAGCGTTTCTATTCTGTGTATGTGCTGTGTATTGTGTGTTGTTTGAGAGTGTGTGTATTTCTCTGTGCGTGAAATTCTGTGCGTGAAGCATGCTTTCTTGTTGCCATGTCTGGGTGTGAATTCCACACATGTTAGGCCTATTCCTGGGTGTATTGGGTATTCATGTGTTCAAATCACTTGTCGTCCTTGGCATTTGCCACACTCCATTGAAATTGAGCCCTGCCTTGCCACCCTGTCAACCACGAGACAGAGTGCCACAAAGCCACCTGTCAGCGGGCCGTTACCATGAGCGCCGGGCCGGCTGAGGGCTGACCAGGAGCATCTGTGCCAGTGTTTGTGTCTAATACGCTAATGAGAACTGTCAAGCAGTCACATCAGTCCTGCTGCCCCCGGCACTAACAATGGCACCTTCAATTTGACTCTCATGACTCGCCTTGCAAACACAAACACACACACACACACACACGCACACGCGCGCGCACACACACACACGCACACACACACACAGGCTTCAGGTGTCAAGAGGCGGAAGCTGCGCACACAAAACATGTCCAGTTAGTCGACCTGATGATGATCACATAATGATGTCCTTCACTTCACTGTATGAGGGTGGTGTGTTGTTCTGATCTTGTACATGTAATCACCTGTCATGGGTATACAAAATAAAACAAACAACAAACCCCCCACCACAAACCTGCTCCTTTGAGTAGGCGTCAACCAATGATCCATACAGAGGACTGAGGAGCTATTTATTTATTTAATTTATTTAAGTCACTATTTGTTGCAGTTCACTTGCCTGCCTGCAGAGGACAGTGTTGCTCAGTCACAGTACTGGAATCCCCCCCTCCCACCCCCAAGCCCCCTCCCTCCACCCCATCTTGGCACAACGGGGTAGGGTGGTGGAAGCTGGATCTCCACACATCCCATCCTTCAAACCAAACAACCCAGCAAGGCTTTCAGACATCATACCTATAATTTTGTCTGAGCACCCTCCATTGATGTGATGTGACTGAGAGGCAGGACCCATGCCACCCTCACAGACCAGCCATGGAGAACGCTGCACAACTGTCCATGGCAGCCAGTTTGTGTAGCTTCTTGATGATTCACTTACTTAAACAAATGTATTTGTTATAAGTCTGCAAAATGCCATAAATGTAAATGTAATGTAACAAACATGTAAATAAAGGAATGCAGGGACATTGATTGCCAACTCTAACTCCCTCCCGTTGACAGTGACAGGCTGATTGGGAGCTGGAGGATAGCCGCAGCGGACATACTCCCCACCATCACCATCGTCTGGGGGGAATACACTCACTCAGCCCTGTTTGCCTGCTGGCCCTCTGGAGCTCCATGGCATGCCAGGGGCTGACAGAGTGCCTTCTGCCAGAGAACAGGATCTTTCTCTGGGCATGAGGGAAAAGCCAATGCCTGTCGATAAACAGGTGTTACTGTCACTTACCTACCTGGGCGATGAGTTTGATCCCGCTCCCTTGTTTGGTTTAGTTGGGAGCTGTTTTAGCACCTAACATAAGGAGGGTACAGGTGTGAGTGGGCGTACATGTCTGTGCCTGGTGGCTTTGCCATTTAATGATTGGTCGATGTGTGTTAGCATCTGACAATGAACTATTGTTGAGTATGTACTTTGTGTGCTTTAACCAGAGCACCCTAGGCTATTATGATACCTTAGAATAATTTTATCTGCAACAAAAACATTTCTAACACTATAATATGTCCTGCAATGTGTTGACTGCAATTTTAATCAAAACTATTTCTCTCTCTCTCTCTCTCTCTCTCTCTCTCTCTCTCACACACATACACCCGCATACACAACCTGAAATAGCAATGAAGCTTTTTGCTTCAATTTATGAGCAGACAAATATGAAACATTCTCACTATTATACACACTTAATTCTTAATCCATGTTTATCTGTTCTCCGTAAAGGAATAAGACACGAGGCAAACGATCTCCAGATGCAGCAACGCACTTCAAAGAGTGTCAGGGTTGTTGTAATCAAAGCAGGCATAGGAGTAATTATTATGCTCAGAAATCTCCCCTTGATTTCCCCTTGCTCAACATAAACTTACTGAGCCTCAGCTGCAGTCTCATGGTAGCATACAGTGCAGTAGTAGGCGTAGGGACCTGGTGTTTTAGGGGACTGTTCTTTATTCCATTTGTGTAACAAAGACAGTTCAGTTACATGAATAAAACACAAAATAATGACGATGCAAGTCTCTTTTGAAAAAGAGATGTCATCTCAATGAGACTAACCAGGATAAATAAAGGTTAAATCAAATAAATACAACTACCACATTCTTGGTAGAGTTATTGCAGCACTACTGCACAGGTATACAGAGGAACCTATTGTACATTGTATTGAGTTTGTTTGCTCAAGTCAGTCCGTCAGGAAGCACTCCTGGCCATAAAGGCTAATACACTGTATTGAGTTGAAAACCAAAAGTAAATAAATAAAAAGGCAAGGTAGAGATGATAGTAAGACAGCAAGCCACCAAGCCAAACTGAGCACCCTGACTTGAGGAAATCTCAGATATGACTTAACTGGACTGGTCAAAGCAAGCTTGTCATTGCATTGCTTCCACCAATCAAGTCTTGTCATTGCGTTGCTTCCACCAATCAAGTCTCGTCATTGCGTTGCTTCCACCAATCAAGTCTCGTCATTGCATTGCTTCCACCAATCAAGTCTCGTCATTGCATTGCTTCCACCAATCAAGTCTGGTCAGATCACTGACTTCATTAAGGAAAGAAGGAAAGAAGGATGCATTTAAAGAGTATTCAAACAGGGCCTCATACTCACTATTCACTCACTAAATTAAGTAATTTACACACTTTTACCCAAAGCAACTTACAATAACTACATTTGTTAGTGTACATACATCAGCTATAAGTGAAAACGTTCGTACGTCACAGTGCACAGAAAACATGTTGTTGGTACAATACTGTTAATCCAATTACATGTACTTGAGGTTAATTCCCGTTCATTTCTAAGGTCCCTAAGTTAGCAACATTTAAATTGCATGCCAACATCTTTTCAGAGAGGCTTTTTCATGTGCATTCTATTGAAAAACAAGCTATAATCCATTTGCTCAGAACTGGAACTATTTCCTCTCAATACACTCACACGCAGCCTCTCTATTTTTGGTTTCAGTTACCTCTGTATTTTCACTGGCATTTTCTTAGTATTTTCAGAAAACTGAATAAACATCTCAAATAATCTAGTAGTTTTCCTTCAAATTAAGTTTATTTTTTACAGTGTGGGTAGAGTGATGTGCTGCACATAATTATCTTCCTTAGGGTTTCTGGGACTTGCTGTTTTCCTTAGAGGTAAAGCCAGATAGACATTTCACCTTCAGTGACAGTTGACCTTCAATGCTCTCTTTTATTCTAGTTAGCCATTCCTGTCACAACAGCTGTGTGTCGGTTGGGCTGTCCCCACTCAAACCGAGGGGAGGTCCAGAGAGGGGACATGGTGCATTCTGCCGTCCAACCACAGCAGGCACTGCAGTACTTGACTGAGGGGAACACAAATATTTGATGAGTCCTGGGGTAACACAGCATTAATGATGCATCAATGTGTCTGACGCGCTAACTCAATACCAGGCTGAAGAACAGTTTACTCTGTTGGACTGTGGGGTTGGGCTGTGGTCAGCAATCTCAATGCCAGAAAAGGAGTATGGCTTGAACTGCAAAAAACGTAATTCAAATGCCAGGCTATGGTCAAGCTTACCATAGAGTTTGAATTGAACTGCGCAAAGAAAAAAAAGAGAAACATCTTCTGGTTCTAGAGTTCAGCTTGTGCACAGGCCTATCCAATGGAAGAAGAGGGTCTCTGAAGTGGCAAGAGATGCCATTCTGTGTTTTTTTCATTCAAACCTACGAAGACAAAACTGGTCACGATGCAAAAGACCTGGGGTTAAGTATGCTTGCTTATGCCTTGCAAAATCGATCGACCCCTTTAACTCTGACCCTTACATAACATTGATGGAGTATATGTATGAGGTGACTGGTGGGGCATAAAGCTGTATCTGTGGTGCCGTAAATCTAAGTCTCTTTACTGACTTGATGATATATACCTGACTGGGGGGCTCTAAAACCCACACAGCAGCTTCATCCTCACACTGATGCTCTTCGGCGGACTGGTCATTGAGGTTAGTCTCCCCAGGCGACTCATGTAATCACATCTAGTCTACCCTTGTATCGATATTCCCAAGTTCCCGTGCACCTGGTGTACAGGGCTGTTGGCTTTTTTTTTGTTTTGTTTAGTTTTTTTATAAAGACCATGGTGTTGTAGACATATCGCATCACAGAGAAAGTCAAGAGGGCAGAGGGTCAACCGATACCCACATGAGGGATGGCAGTGCCTCCACAATACAAAACGTAAGTATGAACATAAGTATGAATTTAGAATCGGGAGGGAGGCTTTGGGTACAATTCATAAGACAAGTGTTAAGGAAGTAAGCTATTGTGCTGAGTTGTATCCTTGCTGAGTCCTTAAAAAGAGTCTTTAAAGTAAACTTTTAAGTGGAAGCAAATGGAAAACACAAGCAATTC
>NC_139661.1:19987445-19997445 GCF_951799395.1 Argentina silus
ACAAATTACAAGGCATAATTTTTTTGGCTGAGGAAACTACTAGAACCAAGTGCTGTCAGTTGCCTCCTCTTGTTTGATGTCTTCTAATGCTTGGATCTTGACATGAAGAGTCTGCATCCAGTTGTTGAGTAAATATTGACAGAGCCTTGTTGCCTATTCATATGCTTTGCTTTTGCCTTATCTCACATGCTGCATGCAGAGCCAAACAAAATCATCAATACTGAAAGAAATCATGGGGAGAATAGGTAAAAGGGATCTGACACAAGCGTGGAATAGGAAGTGGAGCCGGGACAAGACAGTGGGTCAAATGGGCAGACTGACAAGTTTATTGAAAACTCTTTCTGAAGGCTAATGGGACACTGTCTTGAATGAATTCAGTTGTACACAGAAGACCTGGACCATCCTATGGTACAGTGCATATATTGTCTCGACTGGTGACATTTTGGGGGGATCGCTGTTTTGACCTCCAATCTAAGTCAGTTATGATTTGGGGGTGAATTACAGTACAGTAGTTGGTCACAAGCCACTGATGTATGAATATTACAATGAAACCTTCTCTTGAAAAATGTTCTCAAAATGAGGGAGGTTAGATTTTAGACGAAGAGAGGGACAGAAGGTTAGGTTACGAGGGAACATAAAAAAAGAATAAGGGAATACAAAGAGGAGGAGAAATGGGGGTGATGGTGGAATGGAGAGAAGGATGCCGATCGGGAGAAAAGACAAGGAATGTCTGATAAAACGAAATGACACAGCAGCATATTGTTCACATACACACTAGGCCCCACATCCATCATTTGTGTTCTTAAGGATAGTAAGGAGACAGAAAGAAAGAACAAGGGGGATAAAGGGTATCTTCCACACAGAGAATATAAGCAGTTTATTATTTGCATTGCACACGTGGATGCCGGCCACAGTGGTGAAGCTCTGCTTCAGTCAGAGTACCACGGACAGCGCTGTAGGAGGAGAGTCTAGACAAGAAAGAGGCAAGTGACTCTTCAGAATGTTTTTTTTTTTGGGGGGGTTGAAATTTTAAGGTACCTGGTAAATGAAAACCGTTGAACTGCTTGTTTAAATATTAAGGGGATGTGTAGATGTACGAAATGGCATCAAAATCGCTGGTCAAACAGCTGAGACGTCAGTCAAGGCGAGTTCTACCAACTGAGCCACAGAGGACGACATATATTCTTGTTTGTTGGATACATGAAAAAACAGTATCAGTATATATTTATATATATATATATATATATATATATATATATATACTGTAGATATATACTGTAGATACTGATACGAGATACTGATACTGTTTTTTCAGGTATTCAACAAACAAGAATACGGTACAATCATTTAGGAGACTAAATGTTGCTTCATAGGATTATTACTGTTAGAAATGTTATATTACCAATGACTTTTCTAGTTTCAATGAAGTTTGATGATCATTTAAATACAGGGGGGGGTAAACTTAAAGACATAATGATGGATTATGACCAAATCAGTCTGCATTTGAAAGTGCCCAATCAACTAAATGTAAGCCAGAGGCTGAGCTTTGTTCATAAATATGTATGTGTCTAAGATATTGTTAAGAGCCTGAAATGAATTACACATCAGCACTATGAATTACACATCAGCACTATGAATTACACATCAGCACTATGAATTACACATCAGCACTATGAATTCAGAAATATAGAATTCTGAGGTACATTTCGAAAGAGGCTTACTCCATGAGATGCAAATATGACTCTACAATCAGAAGTTACTTAAGCATCCCTTTCAAACACTTTTCCTGACCCTCTGGAGTGTAGAGGATGTGATGAGGTCATTCCCTGTTTCTCCTTTAAAGCTTTTCCAATGAAGTGCCTGCATTGAAAAGACCCATTTCCCGCAGTCTATCCTAGTCATCAGTTTAGTAATATAAACAGCTTCACAGTAAAGCCATGCACCACAACACACAGGACTACAGAACTACAGTAGCACTAAGTTACCTGACCATTTTTTTTTTTTTTTTTTTTTTTTTTTTACATTTATGGCATTTAGCAGACGCCTTCATCCAAAGCGACTTATAACAAATACATTAGTGAATCATCTATCCATCAGTCATCATAAGAAAAAGTAATCATTGCTCGGACCAGGGGCCACTGGCAGTCCCAATTTATTATATTTTATTTTCATAAAAAAATAAATAAAAAAAAAGTTTTTATATAAACTTGTACAGGGGGGTAGTGGGGATGAAGAGGTCTTTAGGAGGGACCAGCGGCAGTGCCTTAATACTTTAATATTTAAAATTCATACAATTTCACTTATAAGGTGGCTTATAGCTAGTCCACTGCTATTGCAGGACAGTGTCTGGGCTGGTGGTACACCTATCCTCATTTTCAATACGATTTTGCTTTCATGAAGTTTATCAAAGAAATAAGAATTTGTCAAAAAAAATGTAATACAGCTGTGTGGCATCAAATCTAAACTACATGATTTTTATGAATATCACTTTGATCTCTCTGAGAACGCCTCAGATCCGATGACACTTCCGTGTACTCCTCAGGGGGAGGTGTTGAGACAGTCGTGGTGTAGGGGGGGCATGGGAGCAACATAGGGTGGCTGCGCCGTTCTCTTTTAGTTTTAGAAGCAATCACAGACCACTAGAGCACAACTGCAACGCAATTAAGCTGTCTGTGATTTTTAATTAAAACTAAGAGGCGTGATCACTCTCAAACTCTGTTTGCCTTTCAGGCAACAAAATTATCATCTCCATAACTGAAGCTTATAATCCAGCTGTATGAAAAATGATCACATTAGCATTCTCTTCCTCAAATATGAGAAGGGAGGGTAAGAGCAGAGAAGTTATATTTTCCTTACGGGCAGTTTGCCGTCTAAACATTATTACAATTAGGACAATAATTGTGATAGAGACATGAATAATTCAAAGGTGTGAAGCGGTTTCAGCTGCGTCCAGTAGGCACAATCAATACGCGCCTGCCGCCCTTGCCCTGGCAAGGTCCATTACGACTTCTAATGTGTCTGAGTGGCTTCTGAACCGAAAAGCAATTTCCTGTTGATATCTCAAGGGATTTCACTGGAGAAGTTGAGAGGAGAAGAAAACTCTAACTTAAACACCCACAAGCACACAACCTTGCAGGATGCACACACACGTACCCTGACCCTATTTACCTGACCAGAACAAACCAAAGCCTTGCTTATAAAATATGACTTTCCTGGTCTGATCAAATGACCAGGAAAAATGCAGGGCCCTACCTGTTACATGTGTATATTAACCCATAACATATTGCCGTTCACATGCACACACACACGCACACACACGCACACACACACACACACACACACACACACACACACACACACACACACACACACACACACAAAGAAACACGCATGCACGCACGCACGTACGCACGCACGTACGCACGCACGCACGCACGCACGCACGCACGATCAATCAATCAATCAATCAATCAATCCCTATGAATCCCACGTTGATACATTGCCCCATATATGTTTTGGAATCCTCTCTCTTGCTCATTTGCCACACTGAGCCATAGCTTCATTCAGTCACTTAAAAATGGACTATCTGGAACAAATCCACTATAGCCTGTCTGGATAGACCCATAATAAACTACTGGATGGCAGTGAAGCAAGGACCCCAGCAAAGGAAGGGACCCTAGAGTAGATCCCAGAGGGGGACAGTGGAGGGACTTGGTTGGTCTGTCACTGTAGGGGGAGTACCAACACACACCACTGTCAATGACTAACATAGGCTTGATTAAGCAGGGTCACTGCATGTCAACCAAGGACAAGAGCGACCAAGATGTAGGGTTCTTGTGTCCACTTGTCCTTTTTGACCCCTTTTACATGAATCACCATGAGCCAAGTTACTGTGGATATTGTTTACTACAGTGTGTTGTGGTAATTATGGCTGCGCATCATGTTACATGAGAATCAAATCAACCATACCATTGTGGAGATTGTGATGAAATATCTTTTATTTATTTATTTTTTTTACAAAGAAATCACACTGTGGTGGTGAAACTGTAAATTGTCTCCCTATACACAACACAATTACAATTTTGGACAAAATGTTGATACGGGTAAGTGAATTTGCGTGACTTCTGTAATAAGTTGATCTTTATTAACTTCTAATTGTGTGGTAGCATTAGCATTGGCAGCAATATTGAGCAAATACTGTTATCTACAGTGCAAATCGAACCAGTGACATTGCGAGGCAAACCGTTAATTCCTTCAATTTGCTTCGCAAACAAAACCAACATCGACTAAGAGGAATAATCCTATTGGAAATATTCTTATGCAAGTCCTGCCCCGGGGTTAAAGCAATCAGACAGAAGCATTGGTCTGTGCAGTCCTCCTCATTATGCCAATGCGGCTATTTTGAATGAGCTATTTGCCTGATCATTTCTTTTCAGTGCACCAGAACTCTGTCTACCTGAGCTTGTGAATGGAGGTCCATTCAGTGCTTTCCTGGCTCCTGTCTGCCTCAGGCATTAGAAGTACGTTAACAGAGAGCCAAGCTGCAATTCATCAGGCCTGACACCAAATCTCCAAAATGACAAGACGTCTACAGGATTCTGCACTTTATTGGTGAGGAGACGAATGGACCGGAGGAGTAATTCAAAGTGAAAAATCAGTCCCTTGAGTCAAAGTAGATCTTCCCCCCTTTCCAGTCCCTGTGAGGAATTCGTATTAGAAAATAGAACAGTTTTTCCTTCCCTCACTTAATTTACAGTCCGCAGCATGGCATCAGACTATACCTTAACTGTGCAATCCAATCGCTTGGAACCTGATAGATTTTGAAGGCAGAAAATAACAATGATAATTCCTTTACCATCTCAGTGGAGTCTGGTATTGTGTCTTACACACCTCCCAAGGGATTAGTTCACCCTCCTCCTTAATTAAGTAACAACCATAAAGTAATTCTAAATCTGGTTTGTCTAGCTTCTCTCCAGTTTAAAGCCATGGACTGGGTTATCCCGCATGGAAATAGTTACATGATGAGACAGAGAATTCTTCAGACAAATAACATTTAATTAGGGTATATTGCTAGGTGCAATTGTGCTTGCAATGAAAAACTCCACAGCAATTCAGTTGCATTTGATGGTATTGATGTTACAAAACACATCAAAGAAGACCTGGGGGTAGGGCATTGAAATGAAAAACTGTTGATTTGTTTTACAAGGATTTCCACACCACTTGAGACTCAGGAAAACAGGTGACACACAGGGAGGTTTAACATTATTTGGATTTAAAAACTTTGAGCCAGATAGTACGGACAGCATGTTCCCCATGACATTAAATTCTGTGTTAAAGGTGTGTTGATATTGAACCAGCACAGATGTCTCTCGCCCACCAATTGTCTTCATTTACATTTAATTTCATTCCGTTGCATAACAGAAACTGAATTAAACAAGTTTCCCTTGGATATTGGAACATGTTATATCATACCTAGTCTGTGGGACTAAATTCATGGACCACAAATGCTGGTAATTAGACTTTAATGAATACGTTTTTAGAATCCTTTGGGGTTTGGATCAGGACAGTAACAGAACAACAAGTTGGAACAACGAGTCCCAAGCAGACAGGAATTCATCAACAATTCAGTATCTCTCTAGACACCAGCTGGATGAGAAAATACATAAAATAAAGAAGTTATAAACTAAATAATGACATCTTGACTATCTAGCTAAAATAAATGTCGAACAATGTCTAACAATGTTTCCAGAACTTCAAGGGGATCCTTCTAGAATCATGAATTGTACTGTAGCATGAAGGGAATGTTTTACTGTGACACCGTTACAACACTTCCGTAATGTCAGAATTGACTTAAAACATTTCCTAATCGTTCTTAGGGCACATTGTCCTATCATGTAATAGTCCTATAGAGTAGATTAAAATGCAACTCTTTTGGGAAATAGTCTTGTTCTTGACACAGTGAGAGTCTCATGTGGGTACAGAGAAGCAATTTGATCGACCGTTCTGTCTCCTCAACACCTGCAGAGCTTCTGGGTACACGTACATGGCTAGGCCAGACCAAATACCAATTTACCTAAAACCCACTTGAAAATTCCTAGTGTGTTCATATTTGTTCACTGTCAAGTTCCACCAACAGGCGTTTGGATAAATAAATGAGTGTCATCAGTTGCTGTTATTTCGGTGGCATTTTGAAAACCGGGGGACACGATCACATAGCCCTTGCTTCTTCTGCTAATCGCCTCTGCAGCTGAGAGTAATGACATGAAAAGGGTCTTTACCCGGGGATGAGTCATCCGGCAGGGTTGCCACGTGGTAGGGGACAATAGCAGCCTTCACAAACCCACCGTATGAGGGAAGCTACTGTCTGTGAGGTTCTTCAGAGAGTTGCCGGGACGTCGAGAGCAGACATGGCGGGTCTTTGAAGGCCCAGCACGAGCAGTGAAATATCAAGTGTCACCTACTGTGGGGATACAGAGTGGAGCTTTTTATAGGTACACACCCTGTGCTGAACTGTCCTGGTACTCCTAATTGGTTCTGTTTCCACTCTAGATAACAAGCTGGCTTGTTGCTTGCTTTTTTAGTTCACAGGCGACACAAAGAAGAGAGAACTAGGCGAGGTCCAAAAAAGTCTTAGCAAGTCAGTGAGTGAGGCCACCATCGGGAACATGGGGCCTATTATTTGGAGTAGCGGGCATATTTAGGCATTAGCATATTCAGATCTGTATTACATTATTTAATGTATGCATAGGGTTGCCGAAATGTAAGATCATCTTTGCTTCCTTTTTTATTCATTTGTCTAAGGGATGAAATTATATTATACAGCACTACATTAGAGAGCTATTTCAGTCGTATCCCCCACAAATCCATCATCGTCCAACACGCGTGTACAATGCCAAAGATCAGTGTATTGGCTTAGTCTGTGACAAACTGATTTTCTGTCTCCTCTTGTCTGTTTGTCTCTGACAGGCAGATACCCCACTTACTCTACGCCTGCAAGCCCTCTCAGGTGTAACATTCTTATTCATTTTCAATTTGCCATTTTATTGATTTCAGGAGGATAGTCTGAATTGTCTGTGTGTAAAAAGAGCATTGAGACGTTGAACGTCTTGGCCACTTTTTCTGGCTAACAAAGCGAGAAAGAACATCAAGACAGGGCTGTAGAGCGATGTAGAGCGATGCGTGTGTCTGTTTTGTTTAGTTTTTTGGTCTAATGTGACCAATCTATGACAGACATCCTTCCTCCGTGTTTATTTTCTCTTTGTTCAGAGTCAGTGGTGAGTACCAGCACGATGTTGTCTGATATGACAGTATCTGTCTCATGTCTGGTATGTGTCTCTGTGCCTGAGGTAAAAATAGTTTGCATTAGACAACTGTCAGCTGTATCCCACCTAAGTCTCATTTGTCTACGTGAATTCCCACTGAGATTTAAAATGTGTGGTTCATGTAAAGTTCAGCTAGTTCTGCATTAGTATTACCTGCCATCCTTCACATGAATGATTCATAAGAGACCTGGGTTGAACACCACATACTCTGAGATTATGATCTTTTACAGCAGAATTTGCTATGGTATTGTCCAGGGGCGTCATGCAGAGGGGGCACAAAGTCATATTTTAGAGGGGGCACCAAGTACGTGCCAAAGGAGGAGCTGGAGCATCTTGTATTTCTAACACAAAACACCTGAAACTGCTTTTTCCTGCAATCTAGAACCATAAACCCTATGCCTAGTTACCCAATTCGCTCTTCAATTGTCATTTTAATTCATGATACACATTGGTTCTTTAAGAACATTTATGCCTTACAAGTTTAACTGTCCCACTCGTATGACACAAGAATTAAAGCTATTTTAGACAATTGTATATGAACAGTCCAGAGTGCCCCCTTCCGGAATGTTTTTCTAAATAATTATGATAAAACATGGGCATACACTTCAAACCATAGTCATCATCTGAACAATTAAAAACAGGACAAATCTGAGGGGGCATGTGCATTGTGCTCTCTATGGGCATGACGCCTCTGGTATGATCCACAGTCATTCCAGTAAGGGTCTTCAGTATCAGGCACATGGAGAGATTGTGGGTCAAAATGACTAGTTCTATCTTTTACTTCTGTACTATTCTTTCACATTACAAGGTTGATTTACTGTGGTCTCCCAGGACTTGCAACCCTAAGGAACAGAACATATAGTGGATTCTCTCAGCTTAGGGTCTGACCATTGCTGTTTTGTTATATTGCCTTTATCACAACCAAGAGCATGTTGACTGCCCAGAGATCATAAGTGACTACATTGAATCTCACCTATTGTAGAATAGAAAGAGATGCAAAGCTAATATTTGTCAATGATCGGTTCTTGGAAGTATAACGTAGGTCAATGTAAGCTGCTGTGGATGATCACTTACTGGTTTGTTCTTTTTGTGTTGTATTGCTTCAACACTGTTATGAATAACTGATGATACCACTATTGTTCTTCATTTTGTCTAATTTGGAACAATGTCAAAGACTGGATTTTACAGATTTGAACCAAAGCAATTCAAAGGTCCAGTATGTAGTTGCCCATGGCCTCCGAGGCAAAACTCAAACATTTCAAAACCACTCCATCCTCAAATGCCCATTGAACAGAAGAACAAATCCCAGGTTGTGCTTTTACAGTATAATCATTTATTGATCCCTTACCAATCAGTTAAACATTTTACCTCTATTAAAAGGCCTGCATGTGGATTAAAATAAAACAACAAAAAATTAGAGGAGCAGTACTTTTCAGGCACTCAAGGTAAACCCTTGAAATACTGTACCTATAATTCCTCGTTGACACTTCAATACAACCAGGAAGAGGAATGATTAATCCTGGGTGTAAATGATACACACTTCAAAGTCACACAACCTAAAAGCTCTCTGCACGTGTTAAAACAAAGTAATACTGCTCTATAGTTCCATGTACAGTATGTGGACCCCTACACAGTCACCACATGTTGTTACTTGGCCTTCATTTACATTTGAACTTTTTAGCTGATCTACACAATCTACTCCGCACATTCAAAGTGAAACAAAAAGTATATAACATGTACTGTATATAAATGGTTAAAAATGACTAACCAAAATGTCCTGTTTCAATAAGTATGCAAACCCTTGGCAATGGCAAACCACAATGAGTACAATGCACTCAAATTACCCTCCCAAGTTGCATAAGAGTTATATGAGCCACTGTATATGTGTGCAAACATAGAGGTTCACATTATTTATTAATAAACATGAATCTCTCTGAAAGGTTCCTGTCTATCATTAATAATTGGATAGTGTGTACTAGATCAGGCCATTCCTCAAAAGTGAACAGGGAGAGAATAATAAAACATTGTAGGTGTGCTTATAAAGATGGAGGGAAACTATCCCTGGGTCAACAACATCCCAGTCACTCTTTAAAACTGGCCTTCATGACAGGTGGCCAGATTAAAACCATTAGTGGAAAATAAAGACTTCCCATTCCTGCAATGAGCTTGCCACACATAATTTGAGTGATACGGCTAATTAATTAGTGCTGCTAAAAATAAATAAATAAATAAATGTTTCATATATGAATAAAGTTTTAAATCAGAGGCAAATACAGCAATGTGAATCACCCGGTCAGTATTGTCCCGAGCTTCAAGAATGATGATGGCATTATCATGGTATTGGGATGCATGTTATCGGCAGGGACAGGATCAAGAGGAACATGGATAAAACAAAGCAGAGACGAACCTGCTTCTTCTAGAATGGCTTAACAGAAAGATAGTGAATGACAGTGAATGTCCCATTTACAGTTACAAAATAAACCAGGTTGAAAATCTGAAGGGACAGTAGAAGATTACAGTCCATAAACAATCCCCAACCAAAAGCTTGGGCAATTCACCAAGAAGAATGGGTGAATATTGCCTATTCTGGTGTGCAATGTTGACAGAGATGTGTTTGAATAGTCTCAAAGCTGTAATTGCTCACAAAGGAGCTTTGAACAAGTCCTACATGTGTTACT
>NC_139661.1:19999945-20007445 GCF_951799395.1 Argentina silus
GCCGCCCCGACCTGGAACGTAAGAGGACCACCCACCGTGTACCGAAACCCCCTGCTATCTTCCCGACGACGGATCTCCTGCGGGGCCCGTGCACGACACGACGCCTTCTCAACCCCACCCTCTCTCTATCATTTCCCTCTCCCCGCTAATCGAATAAATAATTTTGACTGTAATTCTGGTGTGGATCTCTCTGCTTACACTGTGTTTGGGTCCGTGACGCGCCCGCACACCCCGGCGGCCGTCACAACATATTTACAAAAAAAAAAAAACTCAAGTATCCCCCAAGACATTCAGAGATAAAGGAAGAATAAAAGCTATACTCAAAGCTACAATGAGTTAAAAACAGTCTATCACAGTAAAAGCTGGTTCTTTGTGGGTGCTAATTCCAATTTGTATTCTGAAATTGTGACGAGCACAATCTCAGTGGAAAATGAATTGCCCCCCTGAAATAGAGTCAGTATTTATTAACTGATGAATTTACGATTGCCACAGAATTTTGTTTTCACATTACAATATCTCAAAATGGCAAAGAGAACATTCATTTTGCTAATAGCCTTATTTCCATTTTGATAAGGGAGATAATTATGGGCTGTATGTTGCCGTAATCACCTCCTGGAGACTTGTTGTACCTGTGGCTATCACTCTCATCTCCCAGCAGAACCTACTGCAGCAGCTATAACAATGCATTTCATGGTTTACTGAGGGTTAGATTCAAACAAACTTCTCTCTTCTTTCTCCCCCTTATCTCTCTCCCCCACTCCCTCTCTCTCTCTCTGTCTCACTCTCCCTCTCTCTCTCTCTGTCTCACTCTCTCTCTCTCTCTCTCTCTCTCTCATAGGGTTGTTTTTCATCCCCCTTTTTACTGTATTTACTATGTTGTCTAGTTGAATCTGTGGCATATCTGACATTTCTCCCCTTCATAAATATAGCTTTTGCATGAACTGTTCTGTGTGGACAGCTTGAGCTTTTGTGTAAACATGACACAAGAAACGAGACATGTGACCCCCTCACAGCTGATAGCATTTGAAATCTGTTGATTTGGGAGCCAATTAGCTAAAAAGAAACCGACGCTAACCCTTGGGGGTAACTTTGGGATTGGAGATGTGAAGCACCTGTTACCATGGAAACAGATATGGAGCAAAAACATAAACAGACAGTTTGTTTTGTCAATCTGTGCTTTTGAGCTGGATGGCACGATTTATCTACAATGTTCTCAGCATTAAAACATCCCAAACATGATTCTATATAAAATGGCATCCCACTAAGGTTTGCTTCATTATATCTTAATTTGTATTCAAATGTGAAATGACCTAGAACCACCCCCCCCTCACCCTCCCACCCACCTCCTACTCCATGATGTCAACCGAGACATTATGTTGTATGTGTGTGGAAGTGTGTGTGTGTGTACAGTATGTGACACACACACACACACACACACACACACACACACACAAACACACACACACACACACACACACACACACAGGATTCTAAGATTCCTCCACTGATCGATATAAAAGGCAAATTCCTGCTGTTTCTCTCTTCCTTCTTTGGCAGCGGAATGACCTTCAGTGTCGGGGCTGTGCATGATCTTACCGAGCTGTCAGACAGACGCAGGCTGCCCTGTGAACAGCTTAGGAACATGGCTGAGTGAACAGACATTCCTGAGCTCTCTCAGAAATCGATCGCAGAATATCAGTTACGGTTCTTACTGTGAGCAAACTGAGGGATGTAGACTGTGCTGTACCACCTTTGTATTGTTGTGTGTGCATATTATATGTACGTGTGCATATTTATGTGACGTTAAACTAATTAAACCAAAGCAATGGAGTGTTTGTGCTCCAGGCAAACATGCCTACACTTGATGTTAGTGGTGTTCATTTCTTGATTCTTCCCTTTTGAGATTTGGCCTTTGATCAACTTCAAGGCCACGTTTTGAGGATTAATTCTTCTCTGTCTATGATCGCTACCACTATATAACAGTGTAATTGAAACACTGGGGTTACTACGCAGTTTTTGGAAGTAAAAGAAAAAGAAAAAGAAAAAAAAGTAGACATAGCAAGCGTGGTGTTAAAGGAGCATGAACACCGGGCAAAGTCGCGTCTTAGCGGTAATGCTCCTGGCATTGGCACACACATCTAATGCCTCTTGGCCGACTCGATCCTGTTCTCCCTCTTGTCTGTCTTCCTCTCTACATTTCCTACCGTCTCAATAAATAGAAA
Source organism: Argentina silus (assembly GCF_951799395.1). Classification (NCBI taxonomy): domain Eukaryota; kingdom Metazoa; phylum Chordata; class Actinopteri; order Argentiniformes; family Argentinidae; genus Argentina; species Argentina silus. Next base: position 20,002,168 of record NC_139661.1, read on the forward strand.
ACAATGTGTAAGGATAAGTAACATAAAACATCATTTGCTGGTTTTCCTGTTTGGATTACGGCAAATGCCTGTGTATAGTGTACCGTACAGTAATGGAAACCTTTGAAGTCTAATGCATGACCGCTTCCGGACAACTCATACCGTGAACCATAGGCACCTGGTTACAGTATATGCATGTTCATTTTATAGTTACAGTCTATAACACATATCATTATATTCCTATTTAGTGACAGGAGAACATTTCCCAGTCAGCCTTTTCACAGAACAGAAGTCTTCCATTGTACACTCACCCCATGCAGTGGTTTTATTTAATCATCAAATCCATCTGCGCTGACATTAATTACATTTCTAATAAAAAAAAGGGAGACATGGACGACCTCCTACTAGTTACCTCATCCTTCTGCTTCTCAAATTATCGCTTTCTTGACGGACCACCTCAGAGATGTAATAGTAATATTCTAATTTTCTGGGGAAATTCTATTTGCTGACATAATGAATTCCGAAGTTACAGCGTGTATTTGTCAGAGCTTTTAATGTAATGTGGAGCGATCCAATGAGTCAAACACCTGCATTAACGAGGACCCCGAGGGCAGGTGAGGTTCTTGTATGGCTTGATGCTGGAAATGAACTACATACTTCATCAGTAGAGCTGTTTAAACTTTTAATGTGAGATGTCTTCGCGGAGGTGTTTAATTTACAAAGGAGAAGTGCAGAAAGAGACTCATTTTCTAATACGAGTACAGCATCCCTCAAACCTGATATTCCTCAGTGGAAGATGTGAGTATTTTGTTAAGCACATGGTGCTGATATTGTGTGGTACTGCATGCACAACTTGTTTGAAATCATGAGTCACAAAGAAGAAACACAAATCTGAGAGAAATTGACAGAAAGTGCGATTGTGAATTAATTACAGCCTGTGATGTGTGGCAACTCGTCCCACTTTGTAAGGCGTCAGACACAGAGAAGACACCTGTTGGCTATGAGAAGACACCCTTTTAAACAATCCCTGCATCTTGTTTGCCTGTCGTAGATTAAGAGGAGCCAGAAAACAGGCATGTCAGTTAGGAATGGGCGAGGGGCATATTGATCCCTCCATCGATTCTGCCCCAGAGGGAGGAGGAGAGCAGGAAATAAATCTTTCTGCTTGTCTAGACCCCTACACCTAATATGGGTGAGGTTTCCAGGGAGGTGACCTGGGAGAGGTACTATATCTTGCCAACACGTGAAGTGTAACAATAAAACAAAACCCAGTCATGTGAGATGAGATCTGTGTGTCTTGTGCGTGATTGTATCTTACGCTACGGGCCGAGTGTTGTTCCTCCGAAAGCGATCATTTCAGATAGGTCCGCCGTGAGACACGCGCTATCTTAATGATATTAAACAATACTTTGCGAACATAGCCCCGGTGTAAATTAAACTTGTGGTCTTCTTTCTTTGTGTGTTTTATTCACTCAGATCACCTAGTTCTTAGGGTACTGTACAGAATCAAAATGTTTCCATTCGGTGAAACCTGTCGGTGGTTAAGAGAGCATGAGGGCACTGCTTATTCTAGCCCTCTCATGTTTGGGTGTGGATGTTCGGTGCAGAATTCTATGCGTCTGAAAATTAACAGGCTGAAAAATTGTAATGAATGCAATGTTCATAGAAGAAAAGAGGATTTAATGTGGCTGTATTAATTAGGAAAGCATGCATTATCAAAGTACATAAAAAAAATACATTGGATATGAACTATAGCTTTGAATCCAACTCCACATTTTTGTATTCTCTCCTACACTCACGGGGAGATAAAGACTCCCCTTATGCTAATGTAAATGAAATGAACACCCAGACAAAGGTAGTATTGAAAGACAATCCTTTTAAAGTTACTGAAACCGTCATTGAAACCCAATGACAATTACAATTTAAAAACTTTCCCCATTGTAACACCTTTCCCTGCTGCAATTAATGTGTCATTTTCATTTGCTAATTGTAATTATGGACAATAGCTTTGATTAGCATTTTAATTAGCTCCCCTCATTTCTTTATGTCAACAAAAGAACTGGGAATATATTAAATAGATGAGAAAAAAAGATGAAGAAGTATATATCACTTGTTAAGTACTTCATGTATACGCTTAGAAACCACTCTTTCCTCCAAGTAAGTCAAGACAATTGAATGGCTGCCAATCTCTCAACTCTGGAAAGGATGCTATTTTGACAGAAGTTTCAATGGTTCTTTCCTCTCCATTCACTCTACATAAACATCATCATAGCTCAGCTTACTAACTTTCACATTTCATGTGCGGGTCAATAAATTGGAAATCCACATTACGTGAATATCTGAGTTGTACTTGAGGTAGATTACAGTCGAGCTTTAGCTGTCTCTAGCTTTTAAAGTTAATGTAATGACAATTTACCAATGTGTGATGATATAATTACTCTACACATCAGCCCACTACAAAGTGTACTTCCGTTGTTCCTTGATACCTGCAGAAGTAGATTGATAGTCCTACAGTATCATATACGAAAGAAAACAAACATGTACTGTAACTTTGTCCTGATGGAGGAAGTACTTTGTAGCATGGGTGGAGATGTTTGGACACACCTTCTCATTCAATGGTTTTTCTTTCTTTCTTTTTTTATTATTTTCTACATTGCAGGTTAATATTGAAGACATCAAAACTATAAAGGAACACATATGGAATTATGCAGTACACAAAAAAGTGTTAAACAAACCAGAATATGGTTTATATTTTAGATTCTTCAAAGTAGCCACCTTTTGCTTTGATGACAGCTTTGCACACTCTTGGCAAGGTGTGTCCAAACCTTTGACTGGTACTGTACTCTGTAGCATGGGTGGATGTCTGGGACAGCGCCTGGTTTGCATTCAAGACAGTATATCTCAATACCCACAGTATCAGTATCTGCAATCAACCTCAAAACTCAGCTGGAGAAATTCATGGCCTCTTACCCCAGTCCATCAAGACGTACTGTAGTAGGGAGTGGGATAACACCCTCATCTTTACAATTAAAATAAATTGTGAGGGCGATGTGATGAATCCCAGGATCTTGCTGATTAAGGCTTTGATTATCTTGACTCACCCTCCCAGAGAATGTAACATGAATGAGAATGTGAAAATGAGGCAGAACTAACTTAGCATACCAAATTCTCACCCATTCCTGAACTGGAGAGTGGTTGCAGAAATAATAATGTACTTCAGTAAAAAAAAAAAAAAAAATCGCTAATGTCTTACACATGTAAAAGTTGTGATATCATATAATTTGTGATGTTAATTTTCATGATATCATGAGTTGAAGGGGGAGAGATCAGTGCATAATTGTGTGCCCTTTAGTGCATACTTCTTAGCTCCAGTTGGGGGCCTCTCCAGGTGAGAGTCTCTCAGACGGTCATCCCAAGGCTCACCAAGGTGTCTGGTTCAGTGAACTACTGCCTGGCATATATCCCATAATGATCAGGAGCAGCTGTGTCGTTACCTAGGTCCATTATACCTGGAGCAGATGTACCATCTTCTTTCTCTTTCTTTCTCTCTTTCTCATTGGGTATGAAATAAATAACATTTAAAGGGGATCTGGGGAGATTTAAAGGGGAGATTCAAACAATAAAAAAGCAGTCTCCCTACCACTTTTATAAACGGCTGAGGGAAACCTCAAATGTATCGATGGAGCAATAGATCCACGATCAAAATGAAACCTTTAACCATGTGTTGAAGCTATAGAGTGTTTTTTATGATTGCATTGTCTGCAAACAATCAAGTAAAACAAACTCATATTTTGGTTTCCGATGGGGTAAGAATTGAACAAAGCTCATGATACACACACACACACACACACACACACACACACACACACACACACACACACACACACACACACACACAGGTGAGAGTATTACAGTATGTGAGGCAGTATAGTTTGAGTAAGAGCCGGCAGCCTTTCCCACTCTGACCTTTGAAAGACCTGGCAAAGCACACAGAGAGAAAAATCATGTTACTGTGGCTGCAGAAAAAAGGGGTAAGTGGATCCAGATTGCTTTTAGCTTGTCTGAGCAACCGTGTTTGATGTGACCCAGAAAAAATTGGTTATTGACCGTTTACTTTTCTATACACCATAGCGTTTCAGGTCCAATAAACAATTTAATGTTGGCTTGGTAGCATTTCCTCCGAGTTCCGAAATCCACTTCAGAGAGGTGCTCCAAATGATGCCCCTGAGGGAATTTTCAAAATGTCAAAATAACTTCAATCAAACTTGTAAGCAGTTATAAAACCAGAGCTGTTAGCTTTTTGGCCTTCAACATTTGTCTCCTCTTGTGACAGGCAGGTCGACCCTGACAATTAACCTCCCCCTAGCGAACAACACCTAATTAACCTCCTCATAGCCAACACCACCTAAACTATCATGATGATCTAGGCTGTGGTCTTCAAGTCAGTGACTTTGGTGCCTTTAGCACTGGTGGTGTCTTTTTTCACACGGCTCTGTCTGTTACTATAGGTGCTTGTCTTCACTGGAAAGTGAAGTAGGCATGTGTATCTCTACAGTCTGTAGCAGAGGGGGTTTGGAATCACACTGGAGTGATGAGTAGCCCTGCCTGTGACTTCTACGTCAAACTGTAGCCCCTCCTACCGTGAGGATGTCTTCTTGCTATAATGGTTTACATTTGGGTCGTCTACGCGAGAGTTCCTTAGTTCAAACCCTGCCGGTTCCATCTATCTAACACCAGTGATTCAAGAAGTAGAATTGTGCACATAGTATATCTCAGTATTTGGCCCATAAAGTTTCAGACGAGAAACGGAGATTAAAAAGATGTTAGCGTTAGCCTTAATTATTTTTTTTATTTATTTCAATAATTAAGAGGAAGACAAATGTAGTGAATTGTCTGACCCCACAGCTTATAAAGTGCCTGTTCCTCTCTTTAACTACAACTTCACGCTTAGGGTTTCGTGATAGGCCTTCTAGTGAAATATAGAGTGCAAATGAAAAGCCCTTTGGAGATGGCTCAGATGATGTGTGAATTCATTCCAATTTCATGCTGTTTAAACTTCCTTCTCGGGGTATCTGTGAAGTCGGCATCTCACCCCAACCACTGACTAAAAAAATAAAGTGTGTGGTATTTAAAAATCTGGAAAGTATGATGAGTGGTGTCAAAAACACTGGAGGAGGGAGGAAGAGAGAGAGAGAGAGACGGGGGGGGGGAGGGGACGGGGGGGTTAGAAGCTATATCAAGGATCACAGTCTCCCAATGGCCCTCACCAAAGACCACACCGCACACACAGTATGCACCA
>NC_139661.1:20009945-20081333 GCF_951799395.1 Argentina silus
TAGACAATGCAATCATAAACAACACTGTATAGCTTCAAAACATGGTTAAAGGTCTCATTTTGATTGTGCTCCATCTGTGCTCCATCTATACATTTGAGGTTTCCCTCAGCTGTTTATAAAAGTGGTGGAATGTGTTTGTGTGGTTGTGTGTGTGTGTGTGTGAGTGTGTGTGTGTGTGTGTGTGTGTGTGTGAGTATGTGTGTGTGTTTGTGTGTGTTTGTGTGTGAGTGTGAGTGTGTGTGTGTGTGTGTTTGTGTGTGTGTGTGTGTGTGTGAGTATGTGTGTGTGTGTGTGTGTGTGTGTGTCTGTGTGTGTGTGAGTATGTGTGTGTGTGTGAGTATGTGTGTGAGTATGTGTGTGAGTATGTGTGTGTGTGTGTGTGTGTGTGTGTGAGTATGTGTGTTTGCGTGTGTGTGTGAGTATGTGTGTGTGTGTGAGTATGTGTGTGTGTGTGTGAGTATGTGTGTGTGTGCGTGCGTGCGTGCGTGCGTGTGTGTGTGTACATTATTCCACACTCTTAGGGCATGTTGGTGTCATCATAAAATGTGTGCAGGTTTCGTCATCGTGGAATCCTGTGAAATGTCACGGACGTGCTGCGCATGTTCTCACACCGGAGCCTCCACAAGGTTACTGTGTGATTAGGTGGTGTGGGTTAGTCTACACGTTCAGAAAGCCTGGCGGATTTTGAAAAACAAGAGGGCAACAACATAATGATCGCGCAGCTGACATATTGGAAAATATGGCTCTCTAAAATATGACATCCATTACTCGTGACCTTTTCAGTCTTGGCTGATCTTGTCTTGTTTCATCAGCATGACTGAAATTTCAATAGATTGCTGTCTTACCTAGATGGGGGTAAGAAGGGGTGGGAAGGGAATATTAGAGGCACATGAATGCACTCGCCACTTTTCCTGAGGCTGTTTCATGCCCCCAGGGAAACAACAGATGTATTTAGCAGCTCATTTGTGGTACTTTGTGTCAGTTTTTAAAAAGTGGGTTCATTCCATGCTTCTCAATTGAAACAACGACTTTATCTGTTTAACAGCAGAGAGAAGGTTACACCTTAATGAATACATCCCTTTGAAGTTGCAAAGAGTTATGGAAGTCTTTATTCTTCCATTAGATACCCTATTACCAGATATAACTCCAAACGGACTGGGTTCAAATTGCCTTTTAAAAGGACAAATGAACAAGCAAACCAATTCACCAAAAGAAAGAGTGCAATTGGCCAAGATCAAAATGTCCAATGTGAGTCATCCCTGGAGGCTTTGTTTAATGCTTCTGGCTGGGTCTCCATAGATGCTAGCACTCTAATTGGGCATAGTTGAGATGGATAATGAAAATAAGGCATCTCATGGATTCTCTTAATGGCAATAATAGGGAAAAGTCCCCATAGTTGTTCCTTATTTAACTTGTCCACTCAAGCTTGCTCCGAGAAATTATAGCTCACCACATAACAGATAGGGCTGGCGTCACGGAATTATTACGAGAATAATGCACTGTTTGCTTTTGGGGCTGTGCTGCAGACTGTATCTGATATTGGTGAAAATATTAAGCATGGTAATTACCCACTATTGCGAAAATAGGCCTTGTTCCCATTCTTTCCAGTGTAATTGCCTCCTGCGGGATAATTATTAATCATTAAGAGATAGTCGATGAACCGTTTATGTACTGTCACCAGGCACGGACTCAGACACCTAAACAATAAGTGGTGCATCATTAGCTGAGGGGTCAGCAAAGTGTTGCTACTTGTCTTTAGTGCTGGAAGCTTTGCACACTGAGGTTAAAATATGGACTCCATCTTGGCTCATTGGACCGTTTATGCTCATACAGTAGGCCCTGTTTATGCTACACTACTTGTTTTCTTCTAACCCAGTAATATCAAGTACAGGGACAAGGGGAAATCAACTGAAATATGTTTATGTTTAATGTCCGTCAATTCTCCTTAATGAAGCGTTTATAAACCCGTTGTAAGGCCTATTTTATGTTATTATGTTATTATCTCATATTTGCTTTACAAATAATTAGTTAGCACATTAATGCTTCCCAGGAGTGTTATACCTGTACTGTACATATGTGTGTAAGTACTGTATGTTTGTTGTAGAATTTTCCACTGTGCTTTATTCTGTGTGAGAGGTTCGTGTGTCACTTCAGATTCTGTTGTTTTTGTTTTTAACAATGTGATTATTCGCTTTGCCTTCCCCTTCTGCTCCCATTCACCATCCAGATCGGCTGTTACAGCGACTCTGCAATTTTGTTTGCCCCCCGATTCGGGAGACAGCATTATCACGGTCCATTTAACCATGTCTCTGTTGATTAATTCAAATGCTGAGGCCAAGCATTAGCCAGCACAGCTTAATTTCTGGCCGGCACTCAGAGCTGGAGAGGCAACACTGCTGGATATCAGGCAGAAAATAGGGACGGTGAAAAAGAAACCAGTACCCGATTTTCCATGATATGTATTTACTTTTGCTTTGGGTTGAACCTGATTTTAGCCTTCCTAGAAACATCGAGATCACTGTTCACCAACGCTATGTGATCAGCATGTGAATAACATTGTCAGGCTAAAGGAACAACCACTGCTGTGGTCACTCCTGCTACTGCAGATCTGCACCTGAATACAACTTTTGAATTATCAAATGTTAGCTTCGCCTGACAATATAATTAATGTTGAATGATTAATGTAATTAATGTTGATAATGCAAGGTTGATGGGTAGAGGTGAAAGTGGAGATTAGTATCTGCATCGGTATCTGCCAGAAGGATATATAGTTTGGACCCCAATACCTCACCTCATACAAGTGCACCGGATAGTATTTCGGTGTCATTATGTTTTAAGTAAGTCAAGTGCCTGCCAAACTGAAGTGGCCCGGTCCAACAAAATATAAAAATTCTCCATTAAGAAAGTCCATTAAAAATGCACATTCAATAATCCTGTCTATCAATAACAGATTTTGATAGATTTTTAAGTGCAGCTGTTAACCTTTACCAGTGGACCTTTCATGTCCCGAGAGACACTTCAGGTATTTCTCTAACAAGAGCCATTAAGTTGCTTTTTGTTAGAACTTCTGTAAACTCTTTTGTAACTTCTGTAAACTCTTTTGTAACTTCCGTAAACTCTTTTCGGTCGAGAAAGGCCATAGCTGCAATTCTTGCACGCTCTTTTTGATAGTATGAAATCGAAAGGCCCAAGCCCAAGCTGCATTTGATGACTCCTGCTGGAAGAGGGAGAAACCTGAGAACACATCCGTTCTGTGGACCTAGGGGGTCTGTTCACGGATCAGTAGGTGTGTGCTCCAGTGCTCTGACCTAAACTGTTGCCCCAGGCTCCAGTGTCTATTGTCATTGCCCTTCTCAGTCACCTTCCCATGTCACTGAGAGTGGGCTGGCAGCAATGGGTGTGTGTGTGTGTGTGTGTGTGTGTGTGTGTGTGTGTGCATGCGTGTGTTACTGATTGTTCCATCTGACTCCATGTGTGTGTGACTATATTTTCATCCTTGCATATTTATGCATACTGTGTGTGTGTGTGTGTGTGTGTGTGTGTGCGTGCGTGCATGCGCGCGCATTTGTGTATGTGTGTGTGTGTGTGTGTGTGTGTGCGTGCGTGCGTGTTTATGAGTGTGTGTGTGTGTGTAGTGGGGGTTCATGTCATCCCCACTTGGAGGATACTACATGTGCATTCAGTCAGCATAAAAACCTCACTAATATGTGCAGGGAGTGGGCGTGCCCCCAGAAGCCCAGCGGGGATGAAGGAACCTGAATCCATTCAATAAAAATGAAACAGATAAGACCCTGAGATTCAGCTAAAATGCAAGCAAAGCAAGAGGCGTCTCATTCTGCCAGCTCTTCGGAGGTCAGCAAGACCTTGGTGAGGCTTTAATCTGGAACACAGGGAGATAGAGAGGGATTCAGGTGCCTCAGGGGTGAAGGCAGAGAATGAGAGGCCATTTTGTTTGTACAGTGTGAGTTTATGTATGAAATGTTCATTATCATACAATGTCAATGTCACCAAAAGGGAATCAGAGATCGAAAAGGAACTTTATTGCCATCTTTATATGATCTGACAGGTCTAACAGAGAGAAATATCAATTTCACTTTTTATAACTGCTCAGTAAAACCCTCACAAAGAGTCTGTGCCGGTGGTTTGACAAAAAAAGTTATATAATGCTGGAGGAGTAATTTAAAGAAATCAATGGCTGGTATTTCAAGAGAGTTATTTGTGCAGGAGAGTGCAAATGGACAATTCAGCTTCAATACCGGCTTTCTTTCCCATACCGGCAAGATAGCTCAAGATGCTTTAGTAATTGCCACATATTGTATGTTTCTAAGCTCCCTTTAGAGTTTTCTTGCTCCAAAAAACGTGACGTTAAAGTGCTCTTTTCCGATCACCAAATCTCTGAGGTACATAAGTGGACGGGAAAAATCACTGAACAGTCACTTGTCACTCTTGTCCCTAGTGACCTAGGGGTAGTGACCTCGGGGTAGTGACCTAGGGGTAGTGACCTAGGGGTAGTGACCTCGGGGTAGTGACCTAGGGGTAGTGACTGAGGGGTAGTGACCTAGGGGTAGTGACCTAGGGGTAGTGACCTAGGGGTAGTGACCTATGGGTAGTGACCTAGGGGTAGTGACCTACGGGTAGTGACCTAGGGGTAGTGACCTAGGGGTTACTGTACAGCAGACAGTTACCATCCCCAACCCTCCTCTTCCCAGTCTACAGTCAACAGGCTGATTGGCAGACTTAACTCCTTCACTCCTCTACAAAGACAAGGGGTTAGGATAAAGGCCATTTTAATCTTCTGATTTTTGAACTGATGTGATGTTTATTTTTCCTTAACCCTAACCCTAACCCTTCATTTTTAAATGGTCCAAATGTTTGGAAGAATAAGAATTATGACTTTTCTTGGCCGTAACATTAAAATGCTTTACAAAAGCACTAATCATAGCCAATACAAGCTGACATTGTATTGGCTGACATTCAAGTTGAGATTGAAGACTCAAGATCCTCACAGCATTGAAAAGTTGCTTTTGAACTAATGTTTTTGACTGAAGTTTGTTGTAATAAAAGCACATATATTGAGAGAAATATCTTCCTTACACTCATTATCCACTTGTATAAGTACATATGCACATACATGGTCAGCAACAATACTCAAATAGGCTGTGGCATTCAAGTGATGATTGATTGGTATTAATGGGCCCAAAGTGTGCCAAGAAAAGATTCCCCACACCATTACACCACCTCTACCATGAGAAGGTGTACAGGTGTTCCTAATAAAGTGTTCGGTGAGTGCATGTCAGTCATTGTTTTCTGGAGGTTTCTTCGAAAACTGAAATGAACTGGAATATTCCCTCATTACGATATAATAATTTTACCTGTTAAAGGAGTATTACCTCACATATGGAAAAAAAAAGGTAATTGCCTTAGGTTGTGGCACACTCTTTACACAGACATTACCACAGTGCTGTCTCTCTCTGGTGATACCAGTTGTCCATATAAGTTGCTACTAGTTCACTTTACATCCACACTATAGTTGAGCATCAGTTAGCCTTATCTTGGCACATGATAGATGTGGTATGCCACTGTTATTCATGCAGACACAGACACTATCTCTGGTTTCTAATGCTGCAGGTATCCCAACAAGCTTTGTATACATCAATGTCTTAGTGAAAGATTGAAAAGGAGCACCGCAAGCATGTGTTAAGTGTACATTGTACCCTTTTTCGAGAAGCAATCCCATGTGATCTGTTTACTGATGTACCTGTAACATTGTAGCTTTCTAAAAGCTTCCGGATGGTAGCAGTGCTCTGACATAGAAGAAGAGGGTATTTTTACACACAGTTAGATAGACAGACAGACAGACAGACAGACAGACAGAAGACACAGACACACACAGACACACACTCTCTCTCACACACACACACACACACACACACACACATACACACGCACACACTCACACACACACTCTCTCTCTCTCTCTCTCTATCTATCTGTCTCTCCCTCTCTCTCTCCCTCTTTCTCTTCAGGCCCACACAGAGATGTGAGTGAACCTGGCTTATCCAGAACGTTCCGTCCTGACAAGCCCCAGAGGAAAATCACCTCCTCGGGCGGGGAGGATACGACAGCTATCTCAGAGGTGCTCCTGGCTAATTACACAGCAGAGAGGAGAGAAGAGTCGGAGAAAGAGAGGAGGGGTGAGAAGAGGAGACAGGAGGAAGAGGAGAGGGTAGGCTGAGTGTAAAGACGGGAAAATAGGAGAGTGAGAGTGGGTGTATGAGGTTGAGAAAGGGGGAAAGAAGGGTAGAGAGGTAGAGAGGAAGAGAGATAAAATAGGTGTTTTTTTGTTAGTACTTCCCCATAAAATAATATCACCTTTTATGATTTTCTTTGGCCCTATTCCATTCCCTGAATAAATTTAATGGTATCCCATTTGTTGTTTTTTATTGCAGTATGAATATTTAGCCATGTACTCATCATCTGCATTCTTGTACACATGACCTACACACACACACACACACACACACACACACACACACACACACACACACACACACACACACACACACACACACACACACACACGCACACACACACACACACAATGAACGCTTGCCCTTTGATACTGTTGTAACTGTCAGAAACCAGACGGTTACATTGATGCAATGGAGAGAAATCCTACCGGTTTGATGTTTATTTGTTGTGGAGATGTTGACAGCACAAGGTTGGAGAATTTAATTTATTTCAAAAGAGAATGGATCTTATCCGCTGCACCGGCGCCACCAGTGGGTACTGTTATTGTTTTTCCTCTCGCCCCGTGAAATGGTACATCACTTGAAAGGATACGATTCATTTAATTGAAACGCTTGTAATCTGATGTGTGTATAGAAAAGAAAAGAACTCTCCCCGTAAATGTCCTTGCATCAGATGAAGCCCAGTTTTATGAGTTTGTCAGAGGGAGGAAAATCGATTCTGCCACACTCGCACACTCTGCCGGCTGAGATGGTGTCTTAGCTAGGCCACTAACTCCTTGAATTGAGTTCAGGGCTGACACCATGAACCATTCTAAGAAAAGGGTGATCTGAAACATTAAACTGTCATTTACAGAGCGGAAAGGAGAAGTGCTGGAAAGGTTACAAGGCACTCAAAACGGAGTTCAGCCCAATCACACACATTTGGGGTTCCTGATCCATTCCCACAATCTATAACTGGATTTGAGTATAAGGGGTCTATGCAGGGATCCCAGGGACTGTTGACAAACAGGTATATTCTAAGTGTTTGAGCAATAGTTGATAGGTGTAAGTCCATTTAAGAATCATACATTTTAACATATACCGTATTACCATTTAACTCAAAGGACTACAGCAAGAGGCATTAAAAGCATTGCATAAATGAAACTCAGATACATGAATAACACTTATCCATTCAGCCTCTCCTCAACCTCCACCAGTCACATCCTCTAGGTTGTCAGGTCCCTGACGAACGTCACTGTCAGGGGTGCACTATGTGTGTGGCCTCAAAGAGAAGGGGAGAGAGGAGAGGAGGGGAGGGGAGAGGAGAGGAGAGGAGAGGAGAGGAGAGGAGAGGAGAGGAGAGGAGAGGAGAGGAGAGGAGAGGAGAGGAGAGGGGAGGGGAGGGGAGGGGAGAGGAGAGGAGAGGAGAGTGGCACTACTGACAATGAGGAAAGTAGAGAATATGTGAGGTGAGAGTGGGGGGGGGGGGGGGGGGGGGTTGGAGGAGGAGGGACACGCAGTGGAATGCCCTGGGGAGTGAAGGGGAGCGGAGAGTGGATGAGGTGACAGAGGGGAGGAGTACAGAGGATAGAGGGGGGAGAAGGGGAGAGAGGGTAAGGGATCAATGACAAGTAGGGGCTCCCCCAGGGACAGGCCATTACAGTTGGGGGGCGTGGGGGGGGGGCACGTGTCGGAGCTGCCTGCCACCCGGCTTATTGGCAATCTGTTAGCAGGGCCTCTCGAAGCCGGGGCACGAGAATAACATAGAGCTGCCAGGGACAGCTCCAGAGAGGACAGAGAAACAAGCACTCTTCAGGGTGGGAGGAGAGGGTAGAGAGAGGAAGGGGGAATGGTGGTGGCACTGGGAGGAGAGAAGAGGGGTGGGAAGCTTTATTGCCCTCATAGGACCACAGTTTCGAGGAAATAACTGAGAAGGTTTCGAATGAAGAAAGGAGGAGAGAGGAAACAAATGTTGATTTTTCAGGACTGGAGAAACTTACACTCTGATTGATGGCCAACAGAGGAGATTAAGTAAACAGGAGGAGTGAAGGAGGGAATAGATATGAGACTACAGAATGCAAGATCTAAATGAAATATTGGACTTTTAGAGAGAGGTTTGAGTTTCAGAGGTTTCTATTTCAGATTTCGGACTAGGAGAGGATGAATAGTGTTATAACGTTTGCATGTGTGCAATTATGATTAAGTGTAGTAAGTTGCAAAGTGCAAATGACTTGCCTGAAGATGTGTGTAATGGGTGTAATGGATATTCTGGTAACTACATACTGTGCATTCTATCTGAGTTTTTTTATTATTATTATTTTTATTATTATTTTTTATTACAATTTTTATTAAATTTTTGACATTTAGCATACGCCTTTATCCAAAGCGACTAACAACAAATACATTTGTTTAAGTAAGTGAATGATCTATCCATCAGTCATCATAAGAAAAAATAATCTATGCTAGGACCAGGGGCCATTTTTTAAATTTTATTTACAGTAGAGAAACTGTACAGGGGGGTAGTGGGGATGAAGAGGTCTTTCGGAGGGACAGTCAAGATGTAGCCTGAAGAGATGGATCTTCAATCAATGGCGGAAGATACCATACAACTATTATAATGTGTATACTGTATTGCGTGATTCATTTTCATGATCTAAAATGGATTTTCAGAGGTTAGAGGTTAAACAACAGGAAGTGAATGGTTTGGGGGAGACCTACTTTCCAAAGTTGTACGGTGTGCTGTTCTTCGACTTTTGTATTGCCTTCATGAGTCATATAGTGTAAGCAGAGTCTAGGTTGCTTCAGGACTTTTATGTACAGTAAGTAAACACAGACGAGTCTAGCATCTGAGAAATGGAGATACAATCTAATTGCCAGCGACAGCCATTTTAAATTCTAGTCGGGGGCCCTTTGCTGATACTGTGTACGGAGCCTATTTCAGTGGCGGCATTATTTTATTTTCATTCCCAAGGGAAGTTTTTTTTTCTGAATGATTTGCATAAAATGTATCAATATACTAGGGGATATTTGCCTTTGGTGCAATTTGGATTCATTGCGCATTGTTTTTGACATCCGGTAATGGCGGGAGACTGATAGAGTGTGACGGGGAGTATGTCACCTATCTTTTGATACAGATGGATTTAGGATGAGCCATCTCTGACAACGCACTGTGTGAATACTTAAATACTCTGGGTTTGGTAATGACCCGTCTGTATTTGACACATGCAAAACTGGCAATATAAATGTCAGGAACCATCTCTGTGGAATAGTGTTTATGCACATGACACCGGACAAATGGCTATGAAATGATTGGCTCTATAGGTAATACACACAGCCAATCATATGTAAATCAGCAAAGGCGGGGAAATAACATTTTCAAACAAATGTGGATGCAAATTAGTAATTGGTCAAATAAATGTCAAGATAATGTCAATCATATCAAACCAGCAGTAATATAATAATATAATATAATAATAAACAAAGAGTAAATGAAGTGTACATGTCACAAACCGCTGAATTTAGACATTACTAGAGACACCATGTCATTACTTTAAGCAGCATTACGGTAGCTAGCAAATTAACATTTGAGTGGTAGCTGACGGTAAATAAGTGCACCATTTGGCTCAAAAGAAAACATTTGGCAGGTAACTAACAACAATGTTCATTATCGTTACGTTAGTTAGCTACGGCTCCAACTTACTTTTGCTAGTTATGGCAACACTATGAGGCATCTCCGATTTATAATATTCCTACTTCATTAACATTCCTCATTTATTTATTACGGGCATGTTCATAGCATATCGCCACGTGATTTATTCCACAACCCACTACCTCCACTGTGTCATCCCTGTTGTTTCCCGAGACCATCACACCAGCTTCACTTTCCTTGGTTGGAATTAATGATGTCTGAGGGAGAGTTAATAAACATCAATCAACACCAGAGGGGAGGAGCAACCATATCCATTGATTACCAGCCACCGATGTCACAAATCAGCCACTGTGCATTACCTCATCCTCCCCATAAAGCCACATAGAGGCAGCCTTTACCCTCTCTCTCAGAGAAACCACGGCTTCACAGAGACTTATTGATTCAGTCACATAACCCAATTTTTCAAAGACTTTGCCCCATGGGGAGGAGAGGGAGAAAAAAAAAAAACCTATTGCCAACATGAAGTAATTTTTCTTCCTAACAGATGAGGAGGGACCGTATTTCCATTCCAAATGGGGATGGAGTTATTAGTCGGAGCAGCCAGTATTTTGTCACTGTCATAAGCACAAGGTGAATTAATTGTTGCCAGGGCACCCCGCGAGCCACCTTGTGGGGTGCAAATGACATTTTCCTAACCTCAGGACCTTAATCAAAAGCAACGAGGAGGAGTACACCTACCAAGTGTAGTTAAGCAGTGCCAACATGGAGAAGCACATCTACAAAGTGTGCTTAAGCTGTGCCAGCAGGCACACACTGACACGAGTTTGGAAGACCAGCAGGTTGGACTCTCAAGAGGATTGGAGGGTTTGAGCCCAAGATGTTTCCCTATTTGTGTCCTCTGGTGCAACAAGCAAGGTTAAAGACTTAATATGAACACAGCTTTACCACATTTATGTTTTGTGTGTGTGTGTTTTTTTTATACTGTAGCCATTTGTAGGGGGATGACCAAATGCATATTATCATATCGATTTAGTGCAAACATGTCTACATTACATATTGTTGTCATAATATATTTTGGAACATCCAATAATACTTCCATATACGACACATTAATTTCACAAAGCAGTACTCTCTAAGGAACATTTGTAAGGGGTTTGTCAAAAATCTCCCATAGTCATTTGTAAAATGCTGATTTATAAGCATGAATAGAGGGATTTATCAATGCCCCGTTGTCAAAATGAAGGCTTCGAATTTAATAATGTGCTTAATTAACAACCATAAACAAGTAATTGCCAATATTATTTCACAGCCAGTGACTGAATAACATTTATTCTTGACAAATGACTGTGAGAATATGTTAAGTTGCGTGAACCAATATATACAATCACTAATTTGACATTCCTGAGTACAACCCAATCAACCAACATAATGCTTAAAGACGTAGAGGAGGAGAGGAGGAATTAACAAGCAATTATTGAAGCAAAAGTGGAAGTCGCAATGCCTCTTCAGAGGCCTCATGCCAGGCTCAAGCCAGTGAAGCACTAACTGATAGCATACTGTACATTCAGCATTGATGTGAATGTGATGAGTAAGCAGTAGGAAAATATAAATGATGTCGGCCATGTTTGTTGTTCCTGCCAAACTTTGTATGAAATGAAGGAGAAGGGGCAGACATGTTTTGGACAAGACAAATTGATACAACCATTCCATCATAAAAAAAAAAACATTAAGCATATAGTAGTTGCTGGTACTGTATATTACTATGTAAGAAACCACACACACGATTTCAAGTTTCTTAATTAAGTTTTCTTATGCAAAGTAACTAAATAAACATAAACTAACTGGGTGTTCACACATCTAGTGACGAAAAGCAACAAAATGACTGGAAATCAATGAAAGTCAGCGACATTCAGAGACATGAGTGGTTTGGCCATTGGGCAATGCAACCAGAATAACAAACTAAATCCACCTAATGCAAATCTTTGTTGCGACTACCAATCAGGGGAGAGAATGTTGGGCTATCTAGCTGCTGGACTGGGTAACACCCCAGATTGTGTCCCCCAGAAGGAACGCCTCAGCAATGCCAAGAGACAAAATCGTGAACAGTGTGAACACAGTTACAATACAGTGCTACTCTCCTCCTGTGATATTCGAAGTTAAAATTAGCTCTCACCCTATTGAACATCTGACAGAGAAGAGTGAACGGCGTACTTGTGAGAGGCACATAAATGTGACATTTTGGAGCTGAGATGCTAAAGGCCAGACTGATACAAACCTGTCCTATAAATCAATATGTTTCAGAGGCTACTCCATGAATATGAACAACATAGCTACCGGGAGACATCAGAGGAACTGGTACAATATCACATGCAAATATGATCAAAGTGTAAGGTAGTTGAAAAGCCACCCATCTTACTTACTATCATAATCTAAACTGTGCTCTTGGAACTATAATACACTGGAGTATATACTGATAAAATATACTGTAGTATATCTTTTGATGAATAATTCCTCAACTTCAGCACCCACTATTCTCTCTCTCTCTACCTCTTTTCCCCTCTCGTCCCTACTCCCTCTATCTCTGTGGCCTTGTCTGGCAGGGCAAATAATGGATGTCCCTCCGCTCTCATTGTGATAAATTTATGAACAGAGGGAGCGGAGGGATGGTTGTATATTCTCCCTGACTTCTCAGTAACCTTTCTTGGACTTATCTATGTATCCGCACCAAGGTCAAAAAAAGCGTATATTTTATAAAGACAGATAGCTCTTACAAAACTGTAGCTTTCAGACCTGGGGTAGCAGCCTCTGTGGCAGACAGGCCGTCGGCCTCACCTAGCCCCAGGGCGGTAATTTCTCAGAATGCTTGTGTATTTTACACCAAAATGTGGAACATCAAGAGGAGATTTAGTAGCGGCCCACAACATCACCATCCCCTACCCCACATAAGAGGAGATAAAAACCAAGAACAACCACTTAGAAAACCAAAACCTCATTTTGGATTACTGTTCAAAGATAACCAAACACTCAAAGGTGCCATGCCAAGGCTTGACACAGGTATTTTTCATCACTTATGAGGTACTGTAACACTTGCTAGGTGACAACACAACCTTTCAGTTAGCAACAGGAGGGCTTCAAGAGTCGGTAAGTCACAGTAGGCTACATGTTTCCAGCGTTGGTAATTGTGTTAGTGTGAGATTCTTAGAGAAGAACCTCCAAAACTATTCTCCAAGAGAAGAGAATACTTCCAGTAATACTTCCAAAGCACAAAGTTATAATGTGTTGATAATGCGTTGTAAGACTTGTTATAGGCATGAATAACTGCATTATAATGTCTTATATTATTTCATAATGATCCTGAGCTACTGTGACAGGCGTCAAGTTGCTGCATACATTATTATTGCTTCTCACTCCGAGCTTACATGAGTCTCGAACCTCCGTCCTCTGTATCACCAACACACGTGACCATCACCAAAATACCCGATGGAAACTAGCTACGCCTCGAAAAGCTATCAATTAGATGCCATGTTTGGGGGTATTTCACCTTTCAGGAGTGAGTTTACCATCTCAATTCGGTTACATTAACCCTTCTAAACTCACGACACGACATCGACCCCAGCCATTGAACGCAACTGCGAATCCGGGTCACGGCACCAATTTTATTTGCCATTGTCCATCAGTTGAAAAAATGCCTCATAGACATACATTATTAATTATGTGTTATTATACATCATGATGCATGAATATGATGAGTTACAATTCATTAAACCTGTATGCTTTAAGAAAAGTGTTCTGTTAAATCTGTCCTGACATGGTCTTCAATCATACTTAGAGAATGACAGGGATTTAGAGATATTCCCCTTGCTATCTGCTATAACATCTGTCAGGTCTTGCACATAGATGTATTTTGAGCTGGGGGCAGAAAGTCAACACACAGTTTTGTCAGTCACAAAATGAAGGTAATATTCTCATGTAGACTTACCAGGGGAACATTTGCACAGACAGAACAAGAAGGTGTGTATTGTGAGTTCAGTACAAAGTCAATATGACATTAGCTAATGCATTGCAGCAAAGAGAGTGTCTTTCACTAAATTGCATAATTAAGATACTCTAATGTCACAGGATCACACAATGCAGTACCTCCTTAAAAAGGCAATCTGGGATTAGTACATGAATGTTTTGACTTTGAAATTAATAATATATTATATTAATATTAATTATATATATATTCTTGAAGAATATAACTTATAAATGCCTCATGAGCTTAGTTCAACTGTCTTACCCCATCAGAAGCCAAAATATAAGCTTGTTTTACTCATTGTTTGTAAACAATGTCATTCTAATTAAACACTGTATAGCTTCAAAACAATAATCAAAACTATAATTTGAATCTCATGTATGGTCAGTCATTGCATCCAGAGCACCGTCTGTGAATGTGAGTGTGGTTTCATTTCTCCAGCCCCAACCTTTAGCTGTTTACCAAAAAATGTGTTGGGGAGACCACTTTGTTCTTGTTTGAATCCCAGATTTCTCCTTAAAAAGACAAACAAACAGAATTGTTTTATATATTTACATTTCAGTTTACATGAACTTTTATCTACTTCAGACACATCACCTCTCCTAAGCCTCCAACTACTCCTCCTCATCCCTTACACCTTCCCCTGGCAGTGGGTGTCAAGGGCCACAAGTTGTATTGTGATTAATGAACAGTAAAATGTCTTGTATCCCACCCACCCCCCATGCCCTGTGTGACACACAAACTGCTCTTCTTCGCCGCTCCTCTCGCTCCACAACATCAAGGGCAGAAGCTCTGGGAGGCAGCTTAGTGTTCTTCCTTCTGTCTCATCCATTCTTTTCATGCCATGCCAAAACACTCCCACGATACCTTGCGCAACAATGCTCTGACGAGTTACAGTTCAGTTTATAGAGGGCATCCTCAAAACAATTTTGTTTTACTTGAAATAACTGAAGCTGCCAGAACAAAAAAATGTTAGTTAGTGAACTAGGTCTCACATAAAGTGAACAGCATAGATATACAGTAATTATGGACATAAACTGATCAATGGCTGCATTCAATTGTACTCCTCTGAGTCCAATCACGTCCTCAGGATGGATGCCAGTGTGATCTTCTCATGGTATGTTAGTTATGTCAGTGTGTTTGCTTTGAGGTGTTAATACTCTGATCCAAGAGAGGGAAATTAATCCCTGTGGATTCTAAAGCAAACAAATGGATTCCATATTGTTTGCGCAGTAAACACATACACAAACACACGCACACACACACACACACACGCACATGCACGCACACACACACACACACACACACACACACACACACACACACACACACACACACACATAACCAGGCAAGTGGGCCTCCTTTGGACGGCATGATTTAAAAGTCTTTCATCTTCCCTGATTTGTCTCTTCAACTGTGATGCCGATAGATACCTACGTACCTCTATCCTTCAGTTATATTGCAGCATGTTGTCCTAAGGTCATCATGGTGAATGGGTAGCTGAGGCTTTGATGTCGATGTAAAAGTACACAAATTTGTAATCATGTTCAATGTGGAATCCTATTTTTACATTCTGTTCGTTCTAATCATTAAAAAGAAAAACTGGCTTTTTGCTGAAACATGGTCCTGCTAACTCCACCAACTGTTGGTGGTACCACAGTGCATACAGTGTGTGTGTATTTGTGTGCATGCCCTATTGGCCTAGGTGGCCATGTCTCCTTAGCAGAACACTCTGAAAGTGAAATTCAATTATTGTTTTTTTTTTATGTTTTGTTTTAACCATTCCTAGAAGACAAAATCAGGCATAGTAATTTCAATTAAACCGAGGCTTATTGAACTATAACCGCATTCTATTAACTTTATCTTAATTACTTCCCAGTGTCCGCTGTAACCTTGGGGGCCACTGCAGTCCCAAGGCATTGGAGTGTAGAAGGTAGGTTTGCCACAAATGAATGCCTAAATCTGTGTGTGTATACATAGAAAGACTTTTCCTTTCTCAAATCGACTAGAATAGCACATTAGGTTAAGATAACAACATATCACATACAAACTGCCCAATGACAATCGATTGAGACTGGATAGCTCAATTCCATTCCCTCAAGGGTTTTACATATGTCTTTTACTCATGCACTGTGAGATGGTTTGGAAATAAAACCCAGTTGAGGGAAAATGGAACGTCCAAAGTGTGTGGAGTATATTGATCTGTAGACTGCAGCAGGCGTCAGCAAAACAGTGCTTTGCAGTGTGGGGAGGAGAGTGGCTATGAACTTGTGACCTTTTGCTGTGCCTGAACTCTGAACCCATGGGTGTTTCAGGGACACAAATGATGCAGGAGGCAATGACTGGCAGTGACTTGGTGTACGTCAGAGACTCCACATAGGCCTCAATGCATGGCTTCAGAACGGACAGTGCAAATCTCCACATTTATACCTTCATTGAGAAGTCGTTCAAAATACTCACCTTGAGTTTGAAATATTGTATTAATACTCTGCACTCCAATTTCCTGAATTGTGATTACATTTTTTTTGGAGAAGTTTCTCACATCCATTATTCATTCTTTCTCTCTCTCTCTGACGTGAATATCATTCCACCTGAGTAAGCACACTGTCATTCATAACCAAACCAATCTGGGCAGAGATAAATAAATAAACCACGCACATATGCCCCATTTCACACCTCTTCTATTTTTTCAACCGTAGCTATTTTCCCTCTTTAGAGGGGTATTATTCAATTATAGGCCATCTCTTAGTATGCTTGGGGGAATTCCCCACACTTAAGCTGTCAGTAAGGCCCCCCGTAATCTAATGCCAAAAGACAATTAATCCATGGAATCTGTATTATGAAAAACACACTTGAGGGATAGGATGGACAGGCATTTATTACATTTGCTTTAATTGATGGAATTTTGTTGAAGGGACGGCGGTGAGATTTGTCATTTGCTCCAGCGTGGGGTTGAGGTACGGAGGTGGGAGGTGTGAAGACATCAGTGTGGAGTTAAGCAACAGGGAGTTTAGCCTGGGGGGTTCTGATGAGGCTTTCATTTCATTTGAAGCGTGAGAATCTCTCTGGCTCAAGTGCACTTTCATCTCTTTGAGTTTACAGACAATATAATGGCAACCGGGAGTTCTTTTTTTTTCTTTTTCGGGGCATTTCTGCTTTTTATTGGGATAGAGGCAGTAGAGATAGATAGGAAGGGTGGAAGAGAGAGAGGAGAGATGACATGCAAGACGTGTATAAGTGGCCAAGTTAATGCACCTCCATAGCAGGGTCGGAATCAAACCAGGAACCTTGCGATTATGAGGTATGTGCATTAGAGTGCGACTCCACTAAGCACCCCCGACAACTGGGAGTTCTGCACAGTTCTTGGTTCTCAACTCATATTTACATTTTGTAATTCTCCGAGGTACATTTGCAGCACACATTACAGCGTGATTAACAATCATCATACTGTAAACTAAATATGATCACTGGATCAAACGTGCTTCACATATTCACAGATTCTAGAATTCACATCATCCATGTGTTGCTTGATTTATTTTGTCTGGCACGAGGGAGCCAATGGAATAGTCCCAAAAGTACAAACCCAGTCCATCGAGCAATCCAGGCAGGCTCAAGAAAACGCTTGATTAAGGTCTGCTATAATCATAACAATAACAAACAGGTACTCAGTCATCAATTGTTCAGAATAATTACAGTTGGCTTGATATATTTCTTAATGGAGCATTGCATTAGTTTAGGCAAGGCACTCTAAGTCCACGGCACAGCTGTCTGTCAGGTGACAGGACAGCTGGTTCACCCGATGCACAAACACAGCCACATGTCCAAGGGACAGAGGCTTATATGTGGCCAAGTTAATGCACCTCCATAGCAGTCAACAGTTGTTAGGTGGCTGTACTGACTATGAGTTTCATGTGGTTGTCCCACACGTCGCCCCCTAGCTCCACCCGTTAAGTGGCTCTGGTCAGCAAATCACTGCTTTGCAGTGTGGGGAGGAGAGTGGCTGTGAACTTGTGACCTTTTGCTGTGCCTGAACTCTAAACCCATGGGTGTTTCAGGGACACAAATGATGCAGGAGGCAATGACTGGCAGTGACTTGGTCTATGTCAGAGACTCCACATAGGCCTCAATGCATGGTACTCAAGTTGAATTCGAAATGCTGCATTAAAAATGTGCAGGAGCTGAAATTTTGGTGTTAAGTTATGGGCTCCCTGACATATTGCTGTATATACCTTTAACTGATATATATAACAATAACATATATTATTTGTATAAATATATATAAATATATTACCATTTTCATGCAATAAATGGTTAAACTTGACATGAGTGTCCACATATTACTGGTTTCGTTGAATGTCCATCAACAGGAGACTCATGCCAATCCTTCCACACTGACATCAAGTGATGAATCTTGTCACGCTTTCAAATAAATCAGTGTCCTTATTCTAACTCTGCATCCGGTCCAGTGCACACTGAAGCATACAGTAGAGTACATGTCCTTGCATTTTTCTTTTCCTTCTTCCCCTCCTCCCAACAAGCACCCCGAGGCTAAAAGGAGATCCCAAGGTCGGCGCGCTGGGGGGCTGGGGGGTCGGCGCGCTGGGGGGCCTACATAATCGCCAGAGCAGGTGCATTAAATAGATTACCCCCCTGAGATCTGTGGGTTGTCTAAACAATTCAGGAGCTCACATAAGAGCCTTTCCTGATCCGGAACAGTGAAATACTGGGATGCCCGGCGTCTTATTTCGGTAGCGCTGCTATTATGGTGATTTACATGGAAACATGCTCCACATTGTAAATAATGACATTTCAAAGCAGGGATCATCGAGTGAGCGCTATGTCATGGAACATGTGTTGATGGTTGCTCTAATGCCGTGCTGACTCCCCTGGGTGACGACATAGGAGTTCATTGTACATAAATGTGTTTTGGAAACTGAATACGATTTTTTTTTTTATTGGAAATTGAGCAATACAATGTGGTTAACGTCTATGTACTGTACGGTCTCTCAGTACTGTACGTCATAAAGGTTGGTTAAAGGCCAGAGAAGGACTACAGCTGACATGGCACTAGTGGGCCTTTGGACCTCTGTTTGCCCAGAACAATTCATCTGAATGGCAAGGGCGACTCAGTCGTAAGTCACCAGCGCCGACTGCCAACTCCCTCTTGTGCTGAATCATAAAGAAGAGGGCAAAAGGCAGATTTTAGCAAGAGGACTCGAGGGGAATCACTCGGCAGCTAGTTTGGCAGGAAGTCTGCTGCTTTGTTTATTTTGTTGGATAGCCAATCTGAAGATGGTTTACAACTGTGACATGGGACTTTTAGCTTGATTAGCATTGGCTCACCTGTGCATTTCTCTCTTCTCAACACTGATTAATAGACAAACATCAGCCTTTTGATTGGCTGATTTATCTTAGTTGAACATGGGGCCATTCAGGGCAATTTAGCAGAGGATATTTGGCCGACAGTAATCTGTTGGGCAGCTGTCAGAAAATGCTCAGCTTTAAGCTTGGAAATCTACTATACTCTAGTGAAGAACACAGATGAGTGTAATTAAAAAAGGTAATTAAATGCTACTAAGTCTGGAAATGGCTTGTGTTCACCTCCAGTGACCTTATATCCACATATGAATAGAACATCTCACATTAAACTGATTGCATGGTTTCATATGCAGCTGGAAACTTTTTCTAAATATTCCAACTGAAGGAATGAAAGATTTGATGTCTTCATATAACTTAGAAAAGTCATATACACTCTTCATTTGCCATGGCTATTGATGTGTGACCATGTCACATTTGAAGAACTTTAGTCTCTTCATTACAGACAGGCCTTCATAATGTTATCCCATCTTTATACCAACATTGTCTTAATATCTCCCGATCCAGCAGTGATCTAATGGCTGTCTCTGCAACCAAGTCAAGACAAGTCAAGTCTCATTTATTTGTCATTACATTGAGTACAAGTAAACAACGAAATGCCAGAGGCAGAGCAGCTCTGCAACATCAACCATCATCAACAGTAGAATGTAACAAGGATAGTAGATACAATATAAACAGTAACAATAAAAAAACAGTGAAAAATGGATTCGTATAGCAGCACTAGATGGAGTAAAGTGTAGGGTGCAGAGTGGAAGTCAATGGAGAGTGTCACTGAGCAGGAGGGGGGGGGGGGGGGTAGTATAGTCAGTTTGTAGGGGGGGGGGGGGGGGGTGAGGTGTATTCATGGGGGGGGGGGGGGCTTCCTCTTACATCTCTCGGAGTAGATGACATAGACGGCTGGGAGCTCACGGCCCGTGATGGACTGGGGCGTTTTCACTACTCTCTGCAGGGCTCTGCTTTATGGGCTGGGTCAAAAGGCAGTGATGCAGCTGGACAGGATGCTCTCAATGGTGTAAACAGTCTCAAGTTTCGGACTTTTGAGAAAGTGCCAAAAAGTGCCGACGTAATGTGTGTGTACGTCTGGCTTTTCGTGCATTTTCTTTCAACCAAGCTAATGATGCACATTTGCCAGTGGATCAGAGTCAATGCAAATCTATATCAGCACATATGATGTACAGTACAGTCAGCTTTTTTTCTCTCAAGAGGAGAAAACAGCAGAGCATGGGGATATTTTGAAGGGAAATCACACTACTTACTGTATATTTGCATTTTGCGCTTGAGACATTTCAGTGATGATATACATAGAATGTACAATTTCCAACAAAAAGTTGTGAGTTACTGTAGATGTCCATATCATCTGAAATACTGTGTGAAATACTCAGACCACTCAGGAAATGCTAAACAATCTAGGTTTAGGCAGCTTGTGGACTACGATGGATAAAAGACATATTGATGGACATTAATCAAATCACCAGAATTAGCCATGTAAAATCATTAATCAGTTCTGGGAAGATCGGGTGAAAAAAAATGACTTACACTGCCCCATGACTAGTTCCTTTTTCAAGGTCAGTCTTAAGATTGACATAACTACTTATATCTTTTATCAATCCAATGCATATATTCTCATTAAATAAGGTCACTCAAACACTTGAGGCTTGAGGCTCATCTTTTTATGAATAGCCTGTATAAATGTAGGAATACATGAATGAAAAGTGGTTCATAGAGAGGGTTACAAATTCCCATTGTCCGTCATCTTTATTCCCATATCAGAGGCATATATTCTTGGATCTGCTCATCAAAGCTGAACGCATCCCTTGGTGATGACGCGCAGAATAACGCAACGTAATTTCCGCTATGCTCTCATGCCAGCTTATTTCTTCAACATTGTCCTCCATGCCCTTGAATTGCCCTCAATCAACGACTATACATAGAGCAACCCTGAGCCCCATTTCAAAGCCTCGCAAACCTCTCAAGAATTAAACACTTCCTAAAGTTGAGAGTGTAAACCGAAGCAATGTCATCGACACCGTTTCCGCACAAACCTTCGGGGGACAGCTGACTGCGGATCTCTAGTAAAATCTCAACTCATCCCCCCCCCCTCTCCGTTCCTACTGTAAACCTCCCGCCTTAGATTGCATTGCCTACTGTATTGTGACATCACCCATGGCCGAATGCCAAGCATCAATTAATTATTGAACGCATCCTCGGGAAAAATGTGTCTCACATTGATTGGAAAGTCCATAGGCAAAACAAGGAAATGAAAGGCAACTTGGAAATATTGCAGCTTATGCTCAAAGGAAGAATGAACAAAGAAGAAGCTAGACACACAGCCTTGAGAATGAAACAGGCATTGTTGTAAACTGCTAGGCCGGGTTGGGTCTTTTATAGTTTTGAAAGAAAAGGCAAAATGAAACATTTAACGTTTTCTTGTCAGCATTATTCAAGCTCAAATTGCTCACAAAAGAACAACCACCTCAGGGAGGGTTTTTGTGTCGATATGAGAGCAAAACTGAATATGAAGGAAAGTGCCAGAGGAGAGAAACCCAACATGGTGCACAGAAAAACACTAAATAGAGTGAAGCAATTAGTGAAGAACCGTAGATGAATATCAGTCTCCAGACAGACAGGCGTTTTATACTTATATTGGAACAGATGAATGTTTTGCATCATCTCTTTTCACGCGTCTCAGTGACAGTGTTATATGAAATTATGTCTGTCTGGGTTTTGCGTGACATATCATGTGATATCACACACATCGGTATCTCCTTCAGCTATTGTCAATGTACTCCGCACCACGCTTCACTCCGAACAGCCTTTTCTGTCGTGTGTGTTGTTTTTCTTGTTAGATTCGTCAATACGTTCAATTAATCACAGCAGAAAGTGACAGTAATGGCATCAACAACAGCTTCAGAGGTGTATCATAGCTGGTGTGTAAATGCTTATTTTGTGTCATGTCGTAGTACTTAACACTCGTTAATGGTTAAGTACTTCTTTAGTAGTTCACACTCACACTCCGTTCATATACAATATCCTGAACAAAACAGTTAAACCTTCCACAGTAACAAAATCAGATAATCTACCAGATCCTTTTCAAAACAAAGGTTACCTATCCCATTCCAGTAATGTCTCACTGTAGACATTGGTGTGTTCAAAGGTATGCGATAGCATAGACAGTGTCTGTGTCTGCATGAATAACACTGGCATACCATATGCATCATGTGCCAAGATAAGGACACCTGACACTCAGCTACAGTGTGGATGTGGAGGGAACTAGTAGCAACTGTTATTTACAACTGTTATGACTAGAGAGAGATATCACCATGGCAATGTGCATAGCAACAATTACTATGATCAAGGTCATGTCTGCTACCAACTATTTTATAAAACAGTACTCAATTTGCATTGTATATTTTTTAATTTTTTGTGGGCCTACGAAAAACTATTTTCTTTGCAGTCAGTTCAGTCAGCCGAATATTTTACTCTATTACAGTAACAAATAAACATTTGCTTTGTGGCCTTTTTTGTATTTGTGGACCGATTTCATCATTGCATCCCCAGAAAGACAGTCTAAACATTTTTCTTATTTGTTTTTCATTCTTACTGTAGTGTTTTTCATTTTGCCAAAATGGGTAACATTTGTGTATTCTCAGAACTCTAACAATGTTGCAGTATCAACTATAAGTTGACAGTATGACTCTGGGAAGCCGGGTTGTGAGTTTACCCCATTTGCAGCTCATTGGATAGACAAATGTGCATTGTATCCTATTCTGATACAATGATTGTGTCAATGCAATATTTATGATATATTCACAATATTGTATTACAATATGGCAACAGTCTTGATACTGTATGTACCATAAAATTGCAACCTATTTTGGGGAAAAAAAAACATAAACTTTAAAAAAGGAGAAAAAAGAAACCATTTCGACACAATTTCTTTACATTTGAATATGTAACATGGCCTCGTGAAGCCAAAACATATGTGGTTGTGTTTTAAATGTATCACACCAGTGTTTAATTGATGCTCTGTAAGAGATTCATATGATAGCTGTGTGTATCGTTTTGGTGGAAAGAATCAGCTTTGAGAAGAGAGAACACGGATTTGAGTGCAGTGTTTCATTTTGCAAGAATTTTGACAAAATGAGTTTTGACAAAATGTTCCTCAGTTTTGTGTTTAGAGTTTTGAGAAATTGAGCTGTCAGGAAACGTGTTTAAACAATTGGGAAAAACTGTAAAATTGGGAAGTCAATACCAACCCGTTCATTTCGAGCATCTAAGGTAATTACTGCTTTTATCATCTTTCACTTGCTTTCGAATTAATGTACGTTTTCACCCTCACTGTGCTAAAGAAAGTATTATCATCTCATGCGCAGAGGATTTGAAACATTCAGTTATGTGTTTTGGGGGGAACTGCTCTCTCTAAGCTTCTCTGATCCCATTTAAATTGCTAAATGGGTTTTAAACAGTTTTGGCATTGGCAGATTTAAGAGTTTATACCTGCTCTGATGAGTGGCATTTACTACACTGAAAAGCACTTGAGACAGATGGCTCCTCTTTGATAGATAGCTTTGATAGATAGCTCTCAATGGCAAACAGAGATACAGTACAGACAGTGAGAGAAAGAGAGAGAGTGTGAGTGGATGAAAGATGGATGCACAGAGAAAGAGAGAAAGAGGGTGAGTAAGACTGGATGGCAGAGGCATGCACAGAGAGAGAGAGAGAGAGAGAGAGAGAGAGAGAGAAGGAGAGAGAAAAGGTTAGAGAGAGGGTGGAGGGAGAGCACAGAGAGAGAGAGAGGGACAGAGAGAGAAGGAGAGAGAAAAGGTTAGAGAGAGGGTGGAGGGAGAGCACAGAGAGAGACAGAGAGAGAAGGAGAGAGAAAAGATTAGAGAGAGGGTGGAGGGAGAGCACAGAGAGAGAGAGAGAGACAGAGAGAGAAGGAGAGAGAAAAGGTTAGAGAGAGGGTGGAGGGAGAGCACAGAGAGAGAGAGAGGGACAGAGAGAGAAGGAGAGAGAAAAGGTTAGAGAGAGGGTGGAGGGAGAGCACAGAGAGAGAGAGAGAGACAGAGAGAGAAGGAGAGAGAAAAGATTAGAGAGAGGGTGGAGGGAGAGCACAGAGAGAGAGAGAGAGAGGGTGGAGGGAGAGCACAGAGAGAGAGAGAGAGGGACAGAGAGAGAAGGAGAGAGAAAAGGTTAGAGAGAGGGTGGAGGGAGAGCACGACAGAGAGTGGTGGGAGTGAGTGGCGAGAAGAAGAGGAACAATATCATAGATAAATACAGCATGGCCACCATGTATGTGCGTTGTCACCTGTAGTCTCTCTCACTCTGCTGCCTGACTCAGTGACCTCCGTTGGGCTGCTACACTGGAAGCACTCAGATAGCTGGCTCCTCTCACTGCTCTCAACGGCAAACTGGGATACAGTAGAGGGAGTGAGAGGAAGAGAGAGAGAGTGTGAGTGGATGAAAGATGGACGCGCAGAGAAAGAGAGAAAGAGTGCAAGTAAGAGAGAGAGAGAGAGAGAGAGAGAGAGAGAGAGAGAGAGAGAAAGAGAGAGAGAGAGAGAGAGAGAGAGAGAGAGAGAGAGAGAGAGAGAGAGAGAGAGAGAGAGAGAGAGAGAGAGAAGGTCAGAGAGAGGGTGGAGAGAGAGTAAAACAGAGAACAGTGGGAGTGAGAGAGAAGCAGAGGCATATTATCATAGATGCACTGTAAGGCCGTGTGCTGTGTGTGCACAGTACATTAGTCTCTCTCACAATGCTGTCTGACTCAGTGACCTCCATAGGGCTGGATGAGTCTGTTTGAGCTGCGCCCTTTGTCTGCTGAGTGGGATGGGATGCTCAAAACAACATAAGAGGCCTATAATTATAGTCAAACAGCCTAGGTTGGACTGACTGGCTGGCTGACAGGTATTGTACTTGTACTTAGATCCTAACACTGCCATGCAGGCCGTAGTCAAACTTTCACATGTTGATTTTTCCTGATGCCCACACGTACTGTGGTGAGTGTTATTTACTGACAGCTGACAGCGTAGACACCATGGGCAGCCTGGTGTGTGCTCACTGTTCACGAGGGTGTTATGATCATGTGACTGTCACGTGACCTTTCTCTGTGGCACTAGGAAATGGAGGTGTTCCTTGAATGCCCTCTGTACAGAGCTCTCCCTCGATTTTAATCGATGAAAAACAGTTTGACCAAAACAATGTCCCTTTGAGAATGTGAGAAAGAGGGAGATGGACAACATTGCTGTGTCCCATTTCTACACCCGTTCCCTGAGGTGCAAATTTTCTGTACATCCCCACATCGATTTAAAAGCATTGGATTTGTCGAGGCATGGACACTCACACCAATCCAATACCCGCTAAATTCATATGGGAAAGCAATAATTTGAGAGTTAAGTCCTGTGTGACATAGTGAACAGCTAGACCTCAAGAACGTGGTGACCTGAGTTTGACTGTGCACCACTGGGACCTGCGTCACGCAGACCCTCAGCTACTCAGCTCCTCAGCGGAGGACACTGGCTGCTGGTCTGTGTGGAGTAGGGATTATCCACTGCTGTCTGGTGCACTCCCAAAACACAGATAAAGTCGTGACCTTAGTCCTCAAGCTGACACAGACACAGACACACACACACACACACACACACACACACACACACACACACACACACACACACACACACACACACACAAACAAACACACACACACACACTTCTACCTTATGGGACACCCAGGGGAGGCTCCCGAATAGGTGCTATATAAATGCACACGTTGCTCCTCCCTTTGCTCCTCAGCGAGGGAGGAGAGGACAGGAAAGGGTAAGAATTAGGCTCTGAACGCTGCACTCACACTGACATTCGACAAAACAGAACCTTTCATTTTAATGGTGGGCCCACACTC
Organism: Argentina silus; assembly: GCF_951799395.1. NCBI lineage: Eukaryota > Metazoa > Chordata > Actinopteri > Argentiniformes > Argentinidae > Argentina > Argentina silus. The sequence continues at coordinate 20,036,111 of NC_139661.1, forward strand.
GACTCTGGGGGGGAGAAGATCCTTCATTACAGCAGCCTGACGATAACAAACGACTGAAACACACTTCAAGCCGCGGTGTATGAATTCATTGCGCAGGCAAAAGGTCTTGTTGTCTGCTCATTGTCTCTGTCAGAAGGAGAAGACTTGCTCGTTAGAGACGTAAAGAGTGGAACACCAACAGTTCTCTGTTTGGCCTTGCCTGTGGTAAAAGAGCATGAGGAAGGAGGTTAGATCAAGGGAGTGAGTTTCCTGATATCTCTGTACACTGGCACTACAAGATGATCCGTGCCCCGTGGTTTTGAATTGACTTTTGAATTGTCATGTAAATGTTGGCCTTATTGTTAGAAAACAACAAGCCCCCCCCTATACTAACCCTAACCCCAACCCAGAGACCTCTTCTCCCCTGCTACCCCCCTGTACAAGTTCTCTCCTGCTAATAAAATATATATATAAAAAAAAAAAAAAAGATCTCCAATTTGTTTACATTCTACAGTTCATAAGTTGGCGAACTATGGAGACTAACAACACGTCAAATTCTCAGGATTCCCAACAGGTTCTGATAACTGTCATAAGCACCTCATGACAACTGTATTTGTAAAAAGCGCTACTCAACTCCATTCGATTCTGCAGTTACAGCGAGCTAACTTGGAGTTAGCCTGCCGCTCACCAACTTCGTTAGCCATCTAAAGCACTTGATAGTGAGCCTCCTCACTATCTTTGTTCAAAAGGGACCTAATGAGACCTTTCCAGAAAGATGATAACAATACCCCCGCCCCCCCCTTGCTCTAAACTACCCCCCAACCCCTGGTTGGCCTCATAAGGATCAGGAGGGCACAGGAAAAGCAGCGAATAGGCCTGGAGTAAGCCCTGTTGAATCCCGAGAGTGACTGTGGAAAAGCAATTGGCCCCAGCACGCACCGGCAGGTACGGTGTAAGCCCCGCAGTGGAAAGTCGGCTATTGAGACCACGTCAACAGGTTGAGGCTCGTTAATAGGGTGAACATCTAACTGCTAAAAAAAGGAATAACTGCCACAGACAACTGTCACAAAATTAGCCCCACTCATCAATTGAAATGTTAAATGCAAAACCATGCATCAAGAATTTGGTCTCTTTTTGTTGTGCCACATTTAAAGTGAAGGAAATACGGATGATTGAGTAATTGAAAACCGTCCCCAAGGAAGATCGATAGCTCACATGGCACATCCACTTGGTTTACTGTCTTAGGTGAGGGTCATTTCATACATTCAGGGCACAGAGTATCTAAAGCCACATTGATAGGCGCAAGGCGCAGGCGAGAGAAAATTCATGCCTCACCTGTGTCCTTGTCGATTTGGCAGAGGGTGTGTTAGAGGTTGAGCCCTGCCGACTTCCTAATTGAAAAGGACATGTTGTTATGTCCCTGCTTACCCCAAAGTCATTGTGATTCCTGGCACATCTAGTTACGAGCCATTATTGATACTATTCTTGCTATCATGGATTACATCTCATACTATTCATCTAACAATTAACTGCAATTACCCACATAGAAAAGCATGAGTGGGCTTATACAAGGAACCAGCAGCAAACAAGGTCATGCAGTGATGATTTGCCAGTTTGAAAATATAAATATCATACTAAATATGCATACAGTACATACTTTAAACCTTAAATACTTAAAAGTATTATTTCTTGGACCCTGACTACAACCACAACATTTCTTGAGATAGCACATCATTAGATCAGCGATATTGCATTGTTAGACAAGGGTGTCTGTGTCCTTGGCCAAAATTTGAATCTAAAATCATTTCAGCAGATGCACTGACTTTTATGGTTGACTACAGTGTCACAGAAGCTCCATGGAAGCACACCATTGCATCATATGACCCAGTATGAGTGATTTAGTGATTATAGTGCAGGGCATCACACTAACTCCTTGAAAGCCTGAAATCACAGGTTGGGAACAGCAACTGCCATCAGACAGTATTTCAGAGGGAGAGTAAGGGAATATCCCTCCAAATAACTGTTCCAATTGCTATAGTTAATCCCACTTTCTTCTCACGTACAACTTTATAAAGAGATAAATGCATTTACAAGAACCTAATAGATACTATCGGCTAAAAATACAGAACAATAAAACCGAAAGTTTCAAGAGGTAAAAGCCCAAATGCCTCCTCACTATCTTTGTTCAAAAGGGACCTAATGAGACCTTTCCAGAAAGTAAACATATTATACCATGATAAGCTCACATTTAGGATAACCATGAAGCTATGGATACTAGACTTTCGAGATATACATACAGTACCAGCCAAAAGTTTGGACACAAACTTGCCAAGAGTGTGCAAAGCTGTCATCAAAGCAAAAGGTGGCTACTTTGAAGAATCTAAAATATAAAACATATTCTGGTTTGTTTAACACTTTTTTGTTCACGACATAATTCCATATGTGTTCCTTCATAGTTTTGATGTCTTCAATATTAATCTACAATGTAGAAACTAATACAAAATAAAGAAAAACCATTGAATGAGAAGGTGTGTCCAAACTTTTGACTGGTACTGTATATAGTTACACACATGTTGAAGTATGTGGACATATTGAAGTGTGTGAACATGATGCACTCTGTCTCCTCCCTGCTCTGTGGCAGCATTAATGGGAGATGAATAGATTGGGAGGACAGTAATAAACCCCATCACCGTGACTGATATGGGAAATTGAACGACCCAAGGGAGGACGCAGGGGAGGTGGTTGGGGGGGTTGAGTGTCTCCAGGACTACAGACATGATAGAGGTCCACAATTGAGACAGACTCCTGACATGTCATTTGACAGCGTGTTAAACAGTCACAGACAGTGTATATGGGAAGGAGGGAAGGAAAAGACCTTACGGTCGCATGCACTTCCCCCTTCCTCCCTGTTTTCGATGATTGTCATTTTTACCAAGCAGGCGATTCATAATGCATTCATAACGTTTCCTGGCCAGCCAGCTGTTGTGACTATACCTTATCAATAATCCAGACTGTTATTATTTTAATTACTCAATGAATTATTCTGTAATGTAATCAAATATATAAATACCGTAAATACCTGGAGGCACTACAAAGGACATTTTAGATGTGTAACAGCTTCCTTGAGTTCATTCTGAATTCTAAAATTTACTTTACATACAGTACCAGTCAAAAGTTTGGACACACCTTCTCATTCAGTGGTTTTTCTTTATTTTTTAAATTATTTTCTACATTGTAGATTAATATTGAAGACATCAAAACTATGAAGGAATTATGTAGTAAACTAAAAAGTGTAAAACCAGAATATGTTTTATATTTTAGATTCTTCAAAGTAGCCACCTTTTGCTTTGATGACAGCTTTGCACACTCTTGGCAAGTTTGTGTCCAAACGTTTGACTGGTACTGTATGTCAAAACAGTCTTATCAATCTTATTAATCTATCTGAAGAGGAGAACTTGATGTCTTCATGAAAGCAACTGTTACACAACTGTTAAAGCCAGCACAATGAATTATACACACATACATGTTTATTATTATCTAAGCAGGAATAAATACATAATAACAAAATAGCAAATTAATTAATGAGGTAAGGAAAAGAGACTGGTAGTTAAAGGTCCAGTATGTAACATCCAAGCTTTCTAAAAGCATCCTAATGGATGTAATGACTATGTTTAATCTGTAGCGATCAGGGAATGAAGTCCCTTGAAAGACATATTTAATTTACGAACGCTGTTTTGGTCTGGAAAAAGCAAGTGTAAAATGGAGTGTCCTTCTCGACACTTCGTTTGCATACAAATTGCATACAAGTTGCTACTGCCAGGAGTGTTCTAGGGGAGTGGACCCACAGATTTTCGCCTTTCTGTCTCTGGTGGCGGCCTCTTTGAATGCTCCTTTAAAGAGAATGACAGACTGAAAGTTATACACAATATCCCCAAAGCAACCCAGCACATCGACACTAAGCCTCATCCGTTCTATATATCAACGACACAAACAGTAGCAAACACAATTCTCAAATACTCATTAAAATGACTTGAAATGAGACCTCAGAAACACTCTGGAAGCATATAACTGAGCCTCGCCGGGCAGAGTTATATGTCAACTAGAATAATTGAGATCACTGATTGATGAGACTACAGCCTACACAATATTCACAGATCAAAACGTTACTGTTATAACATCAGTGCCATGTACAGTGATGAATGAAACACCATTAATTACTTGCGGTGGCCCTCTGGGTCAAGATAATTCTGGGTAGGCATAACACTGGGTCCATGACAACGACAGAGTGAACTGCAGCCTGACAGCTGTGTTGGGAATGATGGAGATGCAGCCATTCAGCTGAAAGAAAGTTTGTTGCAGCGTCAAGTCTGGGAACTGTGGCCTTCCTCGTGCGTCTTAAGTGCTACTTCTCGTCATTAGCTTAATTAGCTCAAGGCTGAGTGTGAGTCTCATACTCAGTTCCATTGGTGGTCTATTTCAAGTGGATTCCAGTATATCTGTCAAACAAGCGTGACCACACTTTTAGGCAGACGGAACTCCAGATGGTCAACAGAACTTAATGTCAGACAGAGTGAACCCCAAACCAGACAAATCCAAATTGTTTATGGAGTTCTCTCTCTCATCTTATAGTTCTCTCATCTTACAGTCACCTGTACAAGGATTTATTAAATGTTTTTATATCAAACAAATGTAATTTCTTTTGAAGTATCAATAATAATCATGTAACTCCTGCTAAACAGTGGAATTGATGATTATTTACACAAAGTAACACATCACAACCTTTATATAGTTCAGCATATTAATCCCACATCCAGATATTGCAGTTTTATTCATTAATAAGGATCTCAACAGGACTGTCTTTGTTCTAGACAGGGAGAGGGCACAGATTTCACGCCTCTTGTTGCACGTGTGGTGTTTATCTCACCTCGGTGCCGTGAATGGATGTTTCAGGTCAACAAGGAGTGTATGACATAAAGCATGAAGCAATTATCATACATTATGTTTGTATTAGAATGGGCAAAGAGAGAGAGAGAGTGCATTCTGAAACAGACAGAAATATAAACTGAAGACTCCTAACACCCCCCTTTCTCTGTAGCATAGTGGAGATGTGGAGGTTACTTTCCTGATTCTTTTCCACAGTGAAGGCCTTGATGGTTTGTGTGTGGGGCGGGGGATCAGCTGACCAACAGGCTAATGTTTACATTTACGTGCTTGTGACCCAATAGTTGTTACACAGCCATGGATGGCGTTAACCCTATCTGTCATTTCTACTGTATCATATACACAATGATGATCTGCCTGAGAAACCATTCCCACTTCAGGCACTCACCTCTATAGTCTACATCAATGAAATCTGAATGCCTTCTTCTGAATCTGTAGTCACAAAATAGCCACTTTCTCTACAACTGTATTTTTGTATGCAGGTGTCACTGTCTGGTACGTCTTCCCCAGAGACCTCTGAGAAATCTTTTTCAGATCTCCTGAAAGGAGACAGGGTACTGTTGGCTATGGCACAGAAGGGACTGGAGCCACAATGGGTCAACTCAAACAAAGTCTCTCAAGCTGTCATCCTAGAAAACCTCTGTCTGTGCTAGGTGACGTCCTCAACCAAATGTATGAGTACAGCGGTGATGGAATTGACACCCAATTCCAAAATTCATGCATCGCCGTATGCCAACTCGATGGGCTGTTCTTAGGCTTATTTGTAGAGCCAGGGTAATTTTCCTGGCATATTTTGGCTGTCTTCTGGAGATAGAATGAACAAAGTGAAAGCTCACAATATTTTCCAAACAAAAAGGTCAACAATTCCTCATGGACTTGGTAATGATTCTTTGGAAAATGTCTAAACATCAAGTTGAATTCATTGTGCGGCTTATGCAACAAGAGAACATCATTTCGACCATGACTTCTGCCTGAGCTGCAAAAGGCTCTTATCAACAGCCAAGGGCATTCAGTCCCATTTCCCTTGTGGAATTTGGCTGCTATGGCCCAAATATTTTGTAATAGCACTCTTCATGGAATACAAAGGCTTTTGAATAATGGAACAAAATAGTTCTCAAGTGTCTCAAGACAAGCTACCTCAATATGCTGAAGGGGTAATTTAGCTGCTCAGTTCTGCTAATTAATCACATGCTGGCTTTAAATATAGCAGGTCTTTGAAACATGTCACGTATTCTTCTAAGCTCTTACAAATGAAAAGGGTACAGTAGCAACAGAAAACCTCTACTGAAGGGAGAGACATCAATTATGCCGCCTTTCTTGAGACTGTTTCTCCCCATGGACCAGCATGACCACTGTGATGTCTCACTGTGATGTTTACAGTCCCTTGGAATGTGTGTATACTGAAGTGTCATTTGACTGGTACTGATAAGATGAAGTCTGATTGGTTTTCCCTTACAATCAGCTCTTGATTTGAATACCTATTGGTTGGAAGACCTGTATAAAACAGAATGTTGAGGAACATATATTTCTCTTTGTTTTCTGCTCTATGGTCCCAGCTGTTGTTTGTGAGTACTGTATATAATCCTAAGTGGTTTGTTCCCCCTCAACCTCTCTCTCCATCTCTCCTTCTCTCTCTAATTGTCATTTACCATGAGCGGAAATTGTAAATTTTTTCTATGATGTATTCACCGTGTAATAGTTGTATAAGTTTACAGTGTTATTGAAGCCTCATTAGATTTATTCTCACTTGACAATTCTTTCTCCAATCAAACCAAACTCTCTATTGTTATTATTAATTAACTATACATAGCCACGTTTCCTTGCCAATCCTTCATATTGTAACTGCCACCCTACAAGGCCATACGCTACCAGTCAATGTGGGGAAAGAAAATATTTTTTTTTAGTCTTTTCAGTTCTACAGAATCCTCCATATCATATTATTCAAGGAGAGGGAGCGATGGCAAAGCTATTCTATCCATGACATTTGCGGGTGTGGTTTTTATATCAATACAGCGTGCTCCGTGTTGCTTCTACGCAGCTGATCTCTTGCCTCATTTACACATCAATATCTGTTTGATCTCTGTCAGCCATGCATCTTAAAAGTGGCAGCCTTGCTTTTGCTCCAGAAAAAGCTGCAGTATTTCTGTCAACACATAAGACATCATTATGCTTTCCGTTCCACCTACTTAGTTAATTGGATAGACATCTGTGTAACATCTAGAACACATTTGTGTTCCACAGTAGGATTCGACACTTTATTAAGTTCAACTGCTCGTTAAATATAGAATGATGTGGGGGAGATTTTCTTGGCACACTTTGGGCCCTTTAGCACCAACTGAGCATCGGTTAAACGCCACAGCCTACCTGAGTATTGTTGCTGACCATGTCCATCCCTTTATGACCACAGTGTACCCATCTTCTGATGGCTACTTCCAGCAGGATAACGTGCCATGTAACAAAGCTCACATCATCTCAAACTGGTTTCTTTCAATGATAGTATTCAAATTAGGAGCTGTTTGCACGGAGAACCAATGAGATCTATTCAATTCAGATAACATCATTCAGATTACCACATTCCACAGCCATTTGTGCCATCGGGGAAAGGGTCATTTGAAGATAGGGGTGCAGTATGGATGGCTCCCCCTTCAGTTGCTTATGCTAATATTTGCTAATGCCTTCCCCTGACAACTTACCCTAACCTGAACCAGTCAAAGTTAATACCTAACCTCAAACCTAGGACTCCTACGAAGACACAAGCATCTACTATTAGGCCAAGAAGAAATTCTCAAGGTCTGAGAATGACACTTGAGTTAGGCTATTCATCACGAGAACGTGATTCAGAAACTTCTCTGCTACACCTGGCAAATAGAAGGGCATGTGATATCTGAGCTGCCACTGCAGCTTGACATTGTGAATTCACCAGGCCTACAGTATGCACACTTAAACCGTCCAGACAACCAGACAGCTCCCAATATCTACAAGAGGCTTTTACTTTCCTGCCCACATTGGGTTATTTCATTTCTGTCTCCCCTGCTTCAGGCTTAATACCTTTAAGTATTTCATATAGATTTTGTCATAAGCTCCAATCAATATCCCTCCTGTGATTTGTGGTTGCTGTTTAAGCCCAGCAATGGGCCCAGCTGAAAGTAAGAACAAGCAGTAAGGTTACAAGATAATATGATGAATAAGTAATGTTTAGTTATTCAAACGTGAGGAGGTCTGGGGAGGTTGGCCAATGTGTTACCCTAGAGAGAAACAATGACAAACACTTTCACTGGAGAGAACACCTGCATTCAATGAAAAGATCAATGCATCAACACATCTGTTTGCATTGTGACCAAATGTAGTACTCTCTGTTTTGAATAAATAATTACTATCACCTGGCTATCGCAATTCTGCATTGCAAAGCTTGTAAGGCATCTGCGGCTAAGCCACTGTTTGAAGTCTCTCTCTCTCTCTCTCTCTCTCTCCCCCTCTCTCTCTCTCTTTCTTTCTCTCCATACCAGAGCATTGCTGGGAACAGTAGGAAGATGGGGTAGTGGGGGAAATGCATTGTGGGACAAAGTGACACCCCTATTACCTGCTGGCAGTGGCAGAGGCAGCTCCTCCGCGGGTCCTTGGGTTGTGACACTTTCCCTTTTAGTTCTCCCCTCAGATTTACTGGAATCAGCGGTTGCTGCTGAGCAGGCCGCTTTATAAATACATCTCCTCTCAATTACCCCGCCTGTCGGCCCCGGCCGGCCAAGCGGAGCTGGGATGGCTTCATCCCCGGGGACCTGGTGCTGTAGATCAGGGCCCCCGAATGAACCCCGATATCAGTTTCTGTTATCACCGGCCGCCCACGCAAGGGACACGCAAGGGACACGCAAGGGACACGCAAGACACACTCCCATCTAATCCATGCAGTGCCGATCACTGGGAGGTAACAAGCACACAGAAACGACAGGATTTTTTATTTTATTTTATTCCTCGCCAGGTTGATGAGCATGAAGGGTTTGTGACCGATCGAAGGTGAAAGAGTTCAGTTCCCACAGAAACCAGTGGACCATGGGATTGATGGATGGATATGTGGATGCAGGTATACATTTAGATACGCTCACCGGACACTTTATTAGGAACACCTGTACACCTTCTCATGGTGGAGGTGGTGTAATGGTGTGGGGAATGTTTTCTTGGCACACTTTGGGCCCGTTGATACCAATCAATCATCGTTTGAATGCCACAGCCTATTTGAATATTGTCTCTTACCATGTGCATCCCTTCATGGCCACAATTTACCCATCTTCTAATGGCTACTTCCAGCATGATAATACACCATGTCACAAAGCAAAAGTCGTCTCAAGCTGGTTTCATGAACATGACAATGAGTTAAGTGTTCTGAAAGAATCTCAAAGGAATGTTTCCAACATCTTGTGGAATCAATGCCATGAAGAATTGAGGCTGTTTTGAGAGCAAAGGGAGGCCCTACCCAGTATTACTATAGTGTTCCTAATAAAGTGTTCAGTGAGTGTATATCAAAGTTGAAGAAGTTGAATGAAAGACTTTGCACTAGGAATAGTAGGGTATACACATTGTCATAACAGATATGATTGAAAGGGTTTAGATGTACTTAAAAAGTTGTGTGTTTCAGACAATGGTTTTAGTTGGTCAGAGTGAGTGAAGTTGCACCATTCGTCTTTCATGTTATCATAGTTACCATAGTTACCATAGGGTCACAGGTCAACTCCAGCGATGTACCAAAAAGGTGGGTAAACTCTGGACACTAGAGAAAATTACCAACCTAAATAGCTAATACTACAATAACCTAATGTTTTAATTAAAAAACAAATGCTATGTAACATGATGTAACACAACAAAATGTGTTTAGCTTCCACTGAGTCCCTGATGACCTCATTTGTGAGATCGAAAAACAGTTTTAAAACTGCTCTGTGTTTACTGACCTTCATGCCTGTTCACAAAGCTGAAAATATAAAGAAAGTAATATGAAATAAAAACCCTGTTACAAGTATCCAGTGGCTTATGAGCTTGTAAAGAGGCATGCTGTAAAATGTGTATAGGTCACAGGGGAGAAGCAGGATGAGAAGCATGATAACTTGAGCGCATGATGGGCTTGAAACGAAGGCTATGTTGAGCTTCAGTAGTTATATTAGCTCAATCATCTTATTAACAATTTACAAGTTTGCTAAACACTGTGTAATAATATGGATTTGATACCATTTGTCTACTCAAGTTATATTTATATTTAGTTATAAGTCATATTTTGTTTGCATATTAACGTAGTGTGTTTGGAACAGCTAACAGATATACTCTATACAGCACATATTCACAGTGACTTATTTCCAGGTCCTTCATGAAATCCCTACAAATGTTTTGCGTGGAGTCTGAGGATTGTCTGGAGTGTTTTGAATTTGGCTTTTTGTATGCTCTGTACGTTCTTAAGGGAATGATCAGGGACAATCTCAAATGAGGAATTCAATGGATGGGCTTATAAGTTTGTCATTTGTTACAGATTTTGGGATCTTTGTGTGATCAGCAACGTACAGTATAGGACTGTAACTTCCTCTCTAACTACATGTACATACAGTACCAGTCAAAGGTTTGGACACACCTTCTCATTCAATGGTTTTTCTTTATTTTTTATTATTTTCTACAGTGTAGATTAATATTGAAGACATCAAAACTATAAAGGAACACATATGGAATTATGTAGTAAACAAAAAAGTGTTAAACAAACCAGAATATGTTTTATATTTTAGATTCTTTAAAGTAGCCAACTTTTGTTTTGATTATAGCTTTGTACATTCTTGGCAAGGTGTGTCCAAACTTTTGACTGGTACTGTATGTGTATGTATACTGTTCATGTATATTTCCTTTATGTGTTTATTCAAGTTACAGCAGAATGTAAACATACTGTTTGGGAGCTAATTAACAGTAAATACATCCACATTACTCTAGATATTTAGCTAGTGAACTTAGTTAACCTTGGGACGAAACAGTCGGTAAAACACATATTTACTGTTAATTAACTACAAGTCTGACTCACCTTTACTCGCAATACTGACATTGCTGCCTGTCTTCAACAATTGCAAGTGTTTCCAGTTCACATTCTGCAGTTTATGACGTAATGAATGAACTTGTGTTTTGCCTTCTGCCCGTGATTAAGGTGAGGGAAATTCATCTGAGGCAGGACTTGACATCATTCATCACACAACCTTACCTCCTCAGAGGAACCCACGGCTATCTAGAATTCCTCATCTTTGACAACTCAGGGGAGGTAGTTAAAAGTGAATTAAAAACATGCACACGTTCAGCACGTCTCATTAAAAACTGAGAGAAATTCAAAACCAGTCATTTGTCGACTACGAATGGGGACAAAAGGGAATTTAGTCAAGTGTTAGTCTACTCCCAAAAAGAACACCCACATTCAGCATACAGTGTGAATCACTTTTATAGACATTTTCTCATCAACATTTGTACATTTTCTTTCGTACCATCTGAAAGTTCATCTCCTGTATTTAACATTTCTGAAGCTCAGGCTGTTCCATTTGACACTTTAGAGTGAGACCACTCTAAAGTGAGGATAATTGCTGCTGAAAACACAATCTGACAGTGATTACTGCCATTTAGAGGAATGAGGAATGCAATCAATTATTTACACCTCTAAGTTGGTGCAGTCGCATGTTTTAACGGTAGTTCACGTTCAAGTCTTCTTCCACCTTGAGGCTGTTTACATTTGGTACAGAAAAAGGTGCATTTTGTCAAGCAGCATGCTCTCCATATGGTCTTAAAATCAAGAAAGAAAACATGGTGCAAGATAATTAATTAAATATGACAACTAGGGGCAGCTCAATTAGTTTAACAAACACTATCCACACAATACTGACAACGATAGAAAACAAAACAAAAATATCTCCACCATTAGCAATGCTAACCCTTACCCTAATCTTAAAATACCATACATTATTACAGTAACAGGCTTCAAGCCTTTTCTCTCACAAACTCCTAATGTTAAATATTTCAGGATCTGTGAATATCAGATACTCTGAACGCATTACTGTGAGTGAAGTGTTTTGGAACAACGAAACTTCAATAACATGCTATCGTATTTCATGTCATTGTGGATGTCATAGTAAGTTGGATCGTTTGAAATGCTTGTCTTTCTTTCTTTCTTTCTTGCTAGCCTTTTTATTCAGTTTCTAATGCCTCTATACGTCCTAACCGTGCTAGCATTCAGCGCTGTAGTTTCAGCAACTCTACATTTATCATAATTGCTTTTCTTACTGTTGCTTTACTGAGTGCTCTGTGTTGTGATCAATTCATCAGACTCCATAGCCTGCAATGTTATTAAATGCGGGGGACTGCCTGTCTTTTCACGGAGCAATAACTCATTTGAGTTACGGCATCTTTTGCAATTAAAAAATGCCTCCAATCAAGTGAATTAGACTAAAGGAGAGAACTTAAGCACATTTGTACTGGAAAGAGAAAAAGGTAACGTAGCAGAAAACCGTCACTAATTTCAGCTAAGATGAGGTGTTGGTTGGAGCATATCACATGCAAATTATTAATTGTACTAAATATATATAATCATTCTATCTCTCCAAACACTGCACACTTCAGTGACTTCAGATACCTCTCCTCTCATAATCATGCTGTTGTGCTTTCTTTGGACACACCTTTAAGCAGATAATGGGGTTAAGATCAGGATCAGGAGAATCACATATTTTATCATCTAATGGTTCCCCAGCTCACCAAGCTGCAGTAGCCCTCGCCTCAAGCTGGAATGGTCTCAAGCTTTTCCATATTGCGACCAGCTCAGGGTCCCCGATGGCAGACACTATTGTCTATTGGCAGGCATATGTTGCTATGGTTTCCAGATTTCTTGCGCCAAGGTGTTGGACATAACACTGCTTGAAGGAAACATGAACTCTTTTATTGTTAACTCAAGAGATATTAGCTTTATGTCCCTGTTGTTGTCATAGAAATAAAACGGTCTGAAAGTTGGGTGAAAGTAACTTTTGTTGTAAAGTACAAACAATTGTTTGTGGTTTAGATAGCAGAGGTGGGTTGGAACCACGCTCGCATGGTGGGTAACCTTGACCCAATGTCATCCTTGAATCATGAGCCGATCCTCTTGGTCTAATGGTAAACACCTGCTTTTTACTGGTGTGTTTTGTTGCTTGTTGTCTGCTTTGGCATTCTTGGAGTAATCATAACATTCTTGCAGATTGATTAAACACACGTGCAAATAAGCATCTCCTCGACAATTAATTAAGGACTCACAGTCTCGACTTAGTAACAGGTTAGCTTGTTGAAGGTGCGTTACGGAGTAATTGGTTGGATGTGCTTTTCCAGTATTCCCTCTCAGCGGCTACATGTGGAACTACAAAGAAAGAGACAATTGTCTTGGTATTTTGAGCCATCATACCAATTCCAACCTCCAGCATTATTTTCCATGCAGATACCTTCAAGAGAGGTATACACATGATTAATAATTAAAGAGCTGACGAATTAAACAGGTTAATGCTTTTAAATGGTCCTGAGCATGGCTGAAGCCTTAAAGCAATAGCATAAACAAACCAGGATAAGCCATCAACTTTATCATGTGACTGTGCCTAAATACTGAATAAGTAAGCTGTGTTGAGTGAAAAAACAGCGGAGAAAAAATAATGATTGCCCCAGGATGCCATCCTAACAGTGCGATTCCCCGATGTCAGAAAGCGTCATACTTTCGGGCACAACAAACACACACACACACACACACACACATACACACACACACACACACACACACACACGCACACCCACACCCTTGCAACTTGAAAGGGGAACGTTCCTGAACCCTGTTGCTGTTTTGTGTCCACCCGCGGGCTATTTCGATCCAGCAATTACGCTGACACATGCTGCGCTAATATTATGTTTAAGCAGCAAGGTGCTGGTACATCAAACAGGGCATGCTGCTCTGAACAGTCAGCGCCCGTAGCATTTCCCCTTCCCTTTGGGGAATGCACACACTCCTTTACGAGGCTGAGAAGAATAGAGCTTCCGGGAGGACACATCAAGTGATGAACTCTCTTCGTATTTCCATCACCTCAGGACAGCAGGGGCTGGATGCTGCACCTTTATGCTGGGAAGAGAACTGTGACGTGAAATTACTGCATCAAAAGCCGTACAGCTGTCTGGCTCTTCCTGTCAAAGTCATTTTGTTGTTGTGGAATTCTTCAACCTTCATTGATCTGATGAATGGAATTTGTGTAAAGTAAACGGAAATGAAATGCTTAATATGAACTTGGGGCGAAAGGGGAATAACACTGTTTACTTATATCGTGGTCAATTTTATTCATTGAAATTCCACTGTTTGATCGTAGTGCACACTTAGTGGTAATTAAAGCAAGACACATTTGGGATAATCATGTACAGAAGATATATTCCATTTATTCTGCTTATAATGTTACTGCTAATACATATACTGCTACACTGCACTACTTATACTTATACTTATACTGCACTACTTATACTGTGCATATACTGCACTACCTGTATATATTGTTCACACTGCACTTTTCAGCTTTTTTGCACTTCTGGTTAGACGCTAACTGCATTTCGTTGTCTCTGTACTTGTACTCTGCACAATGACAATAAAGTTGAATCTAATCTAATCTAATCTAAAAGAAGTAATTAGATATGTACAGTATCCTGTAACTTCTCATAGATATGCAACTAATAAACTTCTTTGGTCTCGGATACATGTGGTCCATTCACTGCTGATTTTAAGGTGAGGAAGTAAAATCAGTCTTGAATGAAAAGGATGTCATTGTATGATACCCTTGCAATATGAAAAGTAGGCCAACGGAAGAACATCTTCTTTCTAATAGTTAATTCCAGGGTTGGAGAGTAGTTTCACTTCTTGTAGTTCAACTATCAGTTTAACTGCATTTTGCAGTAGCTTGGTGGTAGTTAAACTACATTCAAATCAGGTTTTTCCTGTAGTTAACTACTTTTTGCCATGTAGCAGTGTAGTAAGCTACTGTCAATACTCACTTCCCTCCCCTCCCCAAATTTAACTATTATTCCAGCCCTTGAACTTCAATTTCCCTACTATTTCTTCTCTTACTGGCTCAGGTCTGCCCACTTTGCTTCACCTTTTTCTTTCCCAGTGATTTCAGTCACATGCTTTCTGTCACACAGACTGGTCATCTTTCATTAACTGACTGTTGTGTTTTGAATGAGGTAGTTTTGATGTACTGAACTACTTTTTCAAAGTAGCTTTAGTTTGGCAAAATATATTTCTCTCAAGGGTAGCTTTAGTTCGTCTAGTTCAACTTCTTTCCTTGTAAAGTAATTGGTAATCTAGTTAAATGCATGTTCAGAGTAGCTTCCCCAACACTGGTTAATTATAGCTTGGTTATACTTAGAGATATACAGTAGGTACAAAAAAAGCATGAAAATAATCTCTCTGGTGGCACTCAACCCTTGTTTTCCAGCACGGACTAGAATATTTGCATTCTGCCATAAACATACAAACATACCATGAATTAGTCTGAGCTATATGGACAGAATGCTTTAGAACCATCAAGGTTAATTCCGTCAGGTTTGCTGTGAGCGTTATCGGTGGCTAGAGGATCCTGTGTGATGACTCACGCAAGGCTGTTGGACAAAGTGATGGATCCCTTTGATCAGTGAGTGGGTTGAGGGAGTCTGGTCATGGCAGCAGCACCGGCTACAACGCAGAAGGAGGAAAGGGAACACTGCCAAAAGGGTCATGACCTTCCAAGGTGAACACTTAGAGAGGGGATTCAGGATTGGCGCAGTGATACTGTATTTTCCGCCATTTTAAAATGAAGATACTGTAATTCAGAGAGGAAGTGAGATAGGGAAGCAATGTCAATTAAAACAACAACAACAACTACTACTACTACTACTACTACTACTACTGCTACTACTACTACTCATTGTGTAGCACAAGACTGTTGTGATCCAAAACCATCAGGTTGCCCTTCAGATCTGATCCCTGGCTTAGTGGATTTCCCACCGAGTGTCTCTGTAACAACAGAAGGCAAAGGGCAGGATGGGCCAGCAGGCCAGCAGGCCAACCACCTCCATCAAGGACCATCGAGCCACTTCCTCTTTGACTTTGAAAAACGTTTGTGATTTATTTTATATACAACACATGGAGTCACAGATGGAAGGTAGTGTACAACGCCACTACATCCAGTAAATGAATGGAAGATGTACAATACATCATTATACAATTCTCTGACAGAGTCCCATCAATAAAGCTCACAACTGATCAAAATGTTCATTCTTTACTGTAATGTGCAACAATTATAGGTTGAGGTGACATTGTTCTCACTTACTGTACAATTAGATCCGCTGCAGTCGTTCTCCACTATAGGCTAAACCAAACAGACACACATGATCGTTTTTCATTTTTTTGCTGTGCTGTTGTCCTCTGTAGTTCCCTCAGGGTATCCATCTCTGTGTGGCTTTGTGCTGTGAAATGTCAGTTTAAAGCGGGAGAATCTATCTTTTCGTCGCCGTGGGGATGAGCGATGAACAGATTTTTAAGTCTTTCAAATGACGGGCGTGCGGATGTTTCTCATCATTTGTCTGCGTGACACATGGTCGGCAAACATCCCAACAGGCATCCAGGATGACGAATAGAGAACAGAAAAATAAACCTGCCCTGTTGTTGTCAATAGAGCATTGTTGTTATACTCAATTTATTTCCAAAAGATCCTCTCCCTTCATGAACTAATAATGGCAACATGTTGCCTAGTTTTAGGTTGTCAGTTCATTGGTAATTCATTAGTTCAGACTGCCCAAACCTGACAATTCTGAGGGTGGTCGGGAGCTTCCAAAATCAACGGGAACTTTACTCTTCGCCTTCGGTTGCGAGGTAAAACATAAATGTTTTATGCTTTGTGACATGTCTACGACTTTGTCAATGCAAATTTAAAGTTTTTTTGAGCCTGGCTGGGGTTTAAGTTTTCCAAAAGACCTTTTCTTTTGATTCCATTGATTCCACTGCTTCAGGAAAGCTCAATCAAGCACAGCTAAAGTATGAGGAAAGGATTTTGAATCCAGGCTAGAAAAAAAATTCTATTAAGTTGATCTTCATTTGCCATTATAACCCAGTGGCTGAACAGATCCCATTAAATTCTGCTGCATTATAGAGCTTTGGACTCGCACAACCACTGGCATGTCACAGCATTTAATGTCTTCCCTTTCAGCTCACAGAATTGCCACGGCTGGATGCTACCAATGATGAGGTAGAGATTAAAGGAAAACGTAACCTTCTTTTGAACAGGACGTTTTCATTCATCTCATATCTCGTTTAACAATAAAAGTGATATTGATCTCTCTCCTTTACACCATTGATTGGGCCTCATATTGTGTCCCTCTCTTGGTGCCAGCACATTTAGATTGACAGGATCTCCAAGATGGCGGAGGAGCCAAATTCAGGGGATGGAATAAATCTCGGGCCAGCACACTGACATCACATTTTATTACAAAATAAAGAAAGGGGAAGGAAAGGAATCAAGCATGGGTTGTAAACAACCTAGCCTGTTAAAGCCTTGACAGCTAACCTGGCGGGTGCTTGAGGCCCAGAACCCATTCAATAACCTGGACGGGAACACTTCCAGTTGTTTGTCTTTTGCAGGGAATCCATTAAAAGTTCTCTCTCTCTGGCTTTACAATGCATTCTTCTTGTACCCAATAAATCATCATGCCCTGTCTAGGCCCCTCTGCCTACTGTGTACTCCCATGTGTACTGCTTATACAATGGCGTATTTAAAGACCGCTTTGTGTGGCTACTCATTTGGGCAATGAGTATGGTGTAAATGCATGGACAGATGCCAGGCACCATTCTAAGGGGCTAACTGTAACCAAATGACCACATTACTGGAAAACAAAGATAAATGTCTTGTGGTGAGGAAAAATATATACTCAATACATGGTGGGTGTGTGACTGACAGGGTTTGAAACTGAGTGTGTAAGCCGAGGCATTAGCTAACAAGTAAACATAAGAGTTCAGGTCTGGTTACTCATCACAAACGTGGCTCTGAGCCACCTGTGTTACAGATGGATTATTATCTGTAGGCTGTTTGTTTTTGTGTTCCTCCATATTGTCAGCGAGGACCCTACAGTACAACATACAGTATCCCTGCAGGTACTGTAGCCAACACCAGAGTTACATAGAAAGTAAAATGTTCATTAGCATTGTCTCTAATTGCTTGAATGAGTGGGGATCCTTGAATGTGGTAATTAACAACCAAAGAAAGCTGGCTGGTTTCTTCCTTTTTCAAACAACCTTGTTTTTTTCGAGGCAATGGTGGTGGTGAGTGGTGATCATGACCGTCAATTTGAAACATACTCTACATAATTCATCAATATCTCAGGATAGAAACACGTGGGCATGAATTGTGACTTTGGACGTTTTGTAAATCAAAAATGTTTTTGCCATAATTGTAGACAATTGGTAACTCCTACGCACACACACACACACACACACACACACACACACACACACATGCAGAGCCTCTGCCTCACACAGATATTTTCAAATGAATACAGCAAGGTTGGATGAATGAGTATCCAATTTCAGAATCACCAGAAATCCACTAATTTAGTGACTACAGTAGCGTAAATTTGCTGCCTAATACGTTACCCATCCCTAGGGCAGTTTACATTTGAAATGATTGGACATCTGTGATATTACACAAAGTTAAAACGTTGAATGAATCTTTTAAGACTGTGAATCTTTTAAGATATATCATAGCAGCTGATGCTGCCACAGTTTAGTTAGAACATACCGTATATTAAGATCATCTTCTATTAGATATGCACAATGTTGTGGCTCAGTCTCCATGTTGAATGTTAAAGCATAGGAGAAATGGCTGTTATATGAGGAGTCTGTGGAGAAATCAGTGGTCAGTGTTTATTTTGGGTGGCTGTCAGTGGCTATTTTGGGTGAATTTCTATGCTGTGGAATTCTTTTTTTTACTGGTGGAACAAGCAACAAGATATGGTACATTTAACTATTCTAGGGCTGGTTTCCTGGACACAGATTAAGCTGTATCCTAGACAATGGATATATTAAATATTTTCTATTGAAAATTAGTCCAGGACTAGGCTTAATCAGTGTCCGGGAAACGGCCCATAGCATTTACGATACGTTAGTATACCATTCACTTCATCACAACCCCTCCCCTCATCAATGCAAGCTTAGTTCAGGCAGGACACTCTAAGTCAGTGCTAGCTGTCTGTCAGGTGGCAGATGAGCTGTTTACACCCGACACAATCACATGTTCCGCTTTGATATGGCGGCCTATTTAAGTGGTCAGTCTACACACCACTACACATCTACACAACTACAATATTGTTGCTGCTACTATTGATATTGTGCTGTGAGAGTGTTACTGTTGTTTTGGTTTTGCTTAGGTTCTGCTCCATCTGTGTCTACCAGGGGCTCCCTGCTATGTAACAGACATGCAGATGTTGCAGTTGTTTACCACCTCCAGGCAGGGAGCTCTCAAAAGACTGCAGTCATCCAAATACACCAAGCCCAATTGTATAACCATTTTATATTCCATAAATGGTTAAACTAAGACGTGAATGTTTCTCACTGGACTAGATTACCGTACCATTTCCTCTGTGTGTGGACACCTTGCTCCTCTGTGAACTGTGGACAACACATTGGGGAATCCCACTCCCAACAGAAATCCATCCATTGTCCTCTCCATCTGCCTCTGAGCGAGTATAATAATCTATCTTAAACAGTGTTAACTGCTGCCTGAAGATTTGGCCGCGTCTGATATCAATCCATGAGATAATGTACATAGATAATGTATATCTACCCCCCCTCCATCTCTCTGTGTTGTTAATTCTGTCGTAAATCATTCTGTGACATTGACACAATTGCTTTTGATTGTGATCTCGGGGCTTCCTGGTGTGATAGTGTGTTTGGTCCTTGATTTAGCTCTTTTTTTTCTCCATGAACCATCCTTCTATCTCTCCCAGCCCTCAGAAATGCTGAATACAGGCTTTTGAACAGGTCCAGGTTTTTAAGTTCTTAGAGATTGAAAATTAAGCTCACAGAGAACCAGCCCAGGGTCAAATAGTATTTGAAATCCTTACAAATGCTTTGAGTGTTTGCTTGAGCTTGCCTGGAGTGCCAGATGTGCGGGGTTATACATTTTGGGACTATTCCATTGGTTAATTTGCACCAGGCAAAGACAATCAGGCACAGAAGTATTTGAAAATCTTATTTATAATCTTATTTAATCTAATCTTACTATTTGAACCCAGGTCTGCAGAGAATTTCTCTACATCCTCTATGCTATCCTTTTGCACCTAGTCAGAGTGGTTTAGAAGCTCTCTCGGTCTGATTGACGTGAAAGTGTCAAGGATCTGGAAGGCGATTAATTACGTCTCAAACCGACACCACCTGAGGGGGGGGCTGAAATGGTCTGTGGAGGATGTGCTCAATTTGAGCTCTCGCAGCATTTTACCCAGGATGCCGAGGGGAAGGTCAATGCACACAGGAGTCCATGGAGGAGAGGAGAGAGAGCAGACCAATCAGGGAGTTAAAGCTCAATGATGGATGTGCGGTGCGCCCCTCAAAGAGAAAGGAGCCTCAGCACACGAGTAAATGAAAGTGTGTAAATACACATTGGCGAGTCAGCAAGACATTCATCAAGTCCTCAACTTCAAACTCCCCATCCTCTCCAAAAGCTCCTTGTTGAATGATATAGACATCCAAATACACAATGCACACACATCTCAAATACCAATCAAATATGCCACAACAAATCAATTGGAATTATTTTTAAAAATAATTACATTGCTATTTGGTATTGACATTGCTATTTTCCTAATTTCTGTCTAAATAACTATAGCCAAACTAAACTACTTATAACATTATAATTATGATGATGAGATGCAAGGGTATCAATTCATAGGTTAATACCTTGACGTTATTGTGGATATGCTCAGATCATAGTTCAGAGTAACATAATACACATGACAAAGAGATATGTTGAAAATAAAATATCAGAAATTATTTTTTTAATCATCAAAGTAATCTTCAAATATACTGCACATGGCATAGTCAATTATTGGTCAATAGAGCTGGAGACATTTCACATTCCCTCATCAACTTGTCAATAAATGTGTGTTTAGAGAATTGAGCCAGAGAGAGAGAGAGAGAGAGAGAGAGAGAGAGAGAGAGAGAGAGGGAGAGAGAGAGAGAGAGAGAGAGAGGGAGAGAGAGCGAGAGAGAGAGAGAGAGAGAGAAAGAGAGAGAGAGAGAGAGAAAATATGGGCTTCATTGACCTTCAGTGTGGTCTGCTGTGTCCTATGACAACCAGCCATTCTGTCAATGAAGTGACTGATGCGTGACTTGCTCACGCACCCAATATTGATCTGATCACAGCATACATAGTCTGGTTATGTTCCGAACAACCTCATTAGTAATAATCGATAACCTTCTTATGACACAACTGTAGAGTAAATATTGTGACCTGTTTGTTGTTTGAGAGATAAAATGTAAAAGACACATTTCAACACTTTGGGCTGTTCACATGAAACAAGAGTGAGTAGTGGCATCGCCCATATTTGAAAGGCGACATCAGTTATGGACTATACCGAAACAAAGACTGTATAGTACTATGAGAAAGTGGAGATCCTCTGCTTTCCAGCAATATGTGACGTTTGCCTACGCAATTTACTGTGTTATGAATAACTGATCAGGCATCAAAACACATGAAATTGAAGCAGAAATCGAGGGCACTGTTAGGCCCCTCAACCCAACAGGTTGAATTACATTGGAATCAAAAACCATTACTGATACTACACAAATGGCAGTTGTTGTTTCCGCTGAAGTACTGAGGACCTGCTGTTTTTCGTTTCTCTTAGCTGGGGGCAAAGCGACTCGCTCTTTACACATTTGCCAGAAGGCCCTGTTGGCTGCAGTCCTATTGTGAGTACACACTGTGTTTTATGTGCCTTGATAAGAAATGATTTATATGGATGCATAAGTAACCTACACGTTTCAAATAGCCCATGAAAAGATAAGATAGCAGAGTCTGCGTTTGATAAAGAGTAGCATTGCACTGCTAATTCATCATTGTTCTGACGTTTTTTTTTTAAAAATTTGTATTTATCCTTTATTTATTCAGGGGAGTCCCTTTGAGACCAGGGTCTCTTTTTCAAGGGTGCCAAGATTACAGAGAAATATAAACACATTTGCTATCGTTACATCTAGATTTAGTTACATTCAGTCAAAGGAAAATCAATTTACAGAGGCAATGAATACAGTTGTACAGACAACAAACATGAGCAATCACTGAGAAATCCTTAATCAAGTTCCTTAATTGGGCCGAAGAGATAAAAGCATCCGGTCTTAGTGTATCCTGCACGTCATTCCCTGCTCGAGGAGCACAATAACTAAATGCAGTTCTATCCAGCTCATGAACGTGGGGCTAACCAATCTTGAGACCGTGTCTGATCAGTGCTAGATCTCTCGGTAATACATCACGTTGGTGAAAATGGCTTATTTAAGTGAAAGCACATGATAAACATCTACTCTGTAATCTTAGCGCCTCTGAATCACCCACTTGGGATCATTTGGTTATTTGGTTTGGTAAAGCACTGAATGGTCTGTGTTTTTAAACATTTCTAAATAACCCCCTCAAACAAGGCAGTTCTGATGGTGTTGTTTATGGGTTGGTATTTCAGAACAAGCCAGACTGCACAGAAAAGAGCTCAAAGGTGCATCACTCTGGTTAGTACAGTATAAGATGTGTTTTGAGTGGAAAATTAGTCCACCTATTACCTGGTGATTGTATCAGGACGCAATGTTTGTTTGCCCCATTGAATCTTTCCAGTTCTGCACAGTTACAGAGGAACACAGTGAGCAAATTCATTCAGCATGGTATGCCAATGCATTCTCCAGAGAGAGAAGCTGTGTGTAACGCAACTTTGTATAGTAGATGGAGTGTGTTAATTAAACATTTAATATTTGATATAATGAATGTACTTATATTTAACCCATAAACCCTTCCTCATATTGAACTAACCTTTATTCCCTTACTGTAATATCATCAATAATGAACATTAAATCACTGCGGTGGTAAAATTTATATTTTTATACTCAAGCTTTGTTTGTGTGTGAAACAAACAACAGCCAATAGGCAGTTATTATTACCTCAGAACAAAGATCATTAGTTTGATGATTTCTGCTTTGTGTATTCTGGGCTTACCAGACACAGAGAATCTTTTGTAGTGCAATTTCATTCAGATCTTATCTGGGATTAAGCCTCTCTCGCTCTCTCTCTCTCTGTGAGTACGCTCTGTCAGACACTGCTGTCACCGCTGGGTGGCTGAGAGAGTTGGGGGGGGGGGGGGGTGGGGGGAGAGAGAGGGAGCAGCAGTAACAGCAGACACACACACACACACACACACGCACGCGCACGCGCACACGCACACACACACACACACATACACGCAACACTCACTTTCTCACTAGCACACTGTTACTGTTGCAAAAAGAGAGAAGAGGAGTTGGATTTATCACTCAAAGCGAAGTCGTAGGCTTGAAGGCACACAGGCGGGGTTTGCTCACCAAAAAAGAAATCCTCCACAGAAGCTGCTTCCCACTGGAGCGAACACCTGGGGGAGAAGCCAACCTGCTGCTCCCCCACAAAGGCAATGGGAGAGTAGGGTAAAGCCAGCCTGCTGTGTCCCCACATCATCAGCTGGGGTGGAGGATGCCGGAGCAGGGAAGCGCCATTCTGCCTGCCCCGGAGGGAGGCACTGCAGGGGTAACAGGCAGTAAGGGACGGGCCTGTCGGGCCTTGGAGACTGCTACCAGCAGAGCAGGCAGACAGAAAGGTTGAGGAGCCTTCCTTCACTCCCCTTCACATATCTGATGGGACTTGTCATGTGTAAGCTATGGACATAACTGTAGGTTTGGCTATGTAGCTTACACCCACTCAGTCGTCTCAGATCTGTGCTGGGGAGCAAACAAGGGCAGATGGGAAGGAACAACTTTCTAGAATGATATACAGCCCAGGCAAAGATGATCTGAGGTGGAGGAGGAGTGGGAGGTTGAGGATGGGGGATTGAGGTTGTAGATGGAGAATGATGTCGGAGGTGGAATGATGGTATGGCTTGGGTAGAGCCATGAACAGAGAGGAAGTGGATGAGATGGGAGGGAATTACTTTCTGGAATGATATGCAGCCCAGGCACAGATGATCTGAGGTGGAGGAGGAGTGGGAGGCTGAGGATGGGGGATTGAGGTTTCAGATCGTGGAGAGATACTGTGGTGGAGGTAGAATGATGGTATGGTTCAGGAAGAGAGATGGACAGAGAGGGGGAGGGGGACAGGGGTGGATGAGATGTGGGATAAAGGGATGGGGTGACAGGTAGAGACAGGGGGATTCATAACCAACCTCGAGTGCGATGCATTTACGATTAAGTGAATTTCAAATAATCTGTGGACTTGATATATAGTATGCCCAGTATGATAGTTTGTATCTGTAGATTAGTATTATTTGCTTGCATGGTACACATACAGTAACATGATTAGAACCATGTGTCAGTGTGCTTGCGTCTGTCTGTGTCTGTTTCTGCTACATTGACTCCAACAGTGTGGGATGTTAAATTACATTTGCAACACATCAGGAGTTAATATGGTGCAGCCTGTGGACTCACAGTAGCATGAGCACGCTTTGAAGTTGCTCCTTGGGTGTTCTGTAGAATTGCCTTCCTTAATACTGCCTTTTGAGATGTGAAATATAAGAACTACAGTAACAAACACATGCACAAACAAATAAGCAGATTTCTACAATTAAGAGATTTCTGTACATGCAATTCCAAATAGTCTGTGGAAATGTATATGAAAGATGATAGGAAGATTGAAACCAACTTGAAGAATGTTTGGAGAAACGAAAAACAAACCTTCATAAAAGTGAGAATTGTGAGAAATAAAACCCTGTCACGGTCAGATTTACAGAGGTATTGATTTTCAATTAATTCCACTTTCCACTGTACACATTTACTGAGAGATCTCTCCTGAAGAAAAGAGTGAATTGACAGACTCTAAAGAGAATGACATCTTTTTCAAAAATGTTGGAAATGATCCTCAAACACTTGAGCTGCTCCACAGACTTGGCAGGTATTCCTTTACCTAAGATGTAATTGAATTATTCACAACCTTTGCCAGGTGGGATGTTCTTAAAGGTTATGCTTGTAGAGAACAGATTGTACACAAACACCTCAGGGGAATATCATGTAAATGAATGCAAAAAGAAAACAACATTGTCTCATTTACACAAAGCAAAGTTCCTGGGCATAGTCACAGTGTTGTTCAGTGTCAACATGCACAGAGCCATTTTCAGTTTACACAAGTACACATTTTGCCCAAAACACTTTGATACTAAACAGTATTGAATTGCAAACTGTTGGTCATATGGCAAGAAAGATGATGCACTCACAAAAAATGCTTACAATAACGTAATGTTTCATGGATTGTACCAAATGTATCCTACAGGCTGCACCTGCACAATACAATAGCTATTGTACTAGTTGAGAGAATACCCTGGGAGTTGGGAGCAGAAAATGGCCATCTCTGTATTGCATATTATTGTATATGTTTGCTTAGGTACATGATTGTCCATAAACTGAGAAATGTACACAGAAGTATCTCTGTGATGTACGCTACAATAAGATAGTACAGTTAATGCACCTGCTTTATCGGCTGACTCTGTCCTAATCTGTCCAAACCTATTTACACTGTTGGTGATGGGTATTATTCTCCTACATCTGTGGCTGACATACTTACAGTGGGCAACTTTTTCCCGAAATGAAACCACAAGCCTACACTGAGTACAGTATTTTGAGGAAGGATTGATGACTTTGATACTCGTCTCTTGTGTTGAGTTTCTCGATTTGATTGTGTTTGTGTAACTTTGGTTCACTGACCTACTGTACTAAATCCATTTTGAAACCACTCACTCCTTTGTACCGCATACCTCCTGTCTATGAAAGATGTTTTCAAAGCCACACACCAATTCAAAGCAATTGCCATGTGAAGAAACACATGGCGGCGGGAGACAAAAGAGGACCAAAATAGCAACAGCCATCCATCTTTTCTGTGAACAGGCACGTATCTCCCAAGCTCCTCTCCTAGTCTGTCTTTTTCCTCCTGTTCCCTTGGGGTGACCTGGGAACAATTCGTCAAGCTATTTTTCCGCGTCGCAGCCTCCGAGAGCTATAATTTGCCTCGACGTGCGAGCGGGGCTCCGTGGAGCTGGTATATCCACGTGTCGAACGGTACTGTTGGGCCCGGGGTCTAAGCAATTCAGCGGTGAAATGCTTGGCCACTCCGTACGTGGGGTATTGGGCCTTGTGAAATTGTCTGGTAAATTCTACCCCACGCTCGACTGGTGGACCAAGGGGCCTTATATGAGAACACCTGTCAAAACGTTGTACAGCTCACCTGGCCTGGAAATCTTACTGTAGGCGCCTGCAGTAGCGCCCTGAGGCTCTGGATGTGGTGTAACCAAAGGCAAGGCCACTGGAAACTTCTCTCTGAGTGCAATGAGTTCGACCAAACTTTAAAAGCAGTGTATCAGGGTGAGCCTTTTATCACTAATCCCAATATGGTAACTTTGTACTGTCTTTTGCCATTGTATAGTACCTTTTTAGATATATATATATACAGTACTTGATACAATGGTAGAGTCATGTTGTGTCTTGACAGGTATCAAATCCGTAAACAAGGCCAAGTGAACAAAGTTCATTGATTAACTGTCGTAAGAAGCAGACGTTTTTGAATTTGGAGAAGTTTGTCCATTTGAGACAGGCAGAGTATTTCACAGTTGAGGTGCCTCCTTTTGTGCATTCTGAGCAGAATAACAATATCTCATCTTCTCCCAAGATGCAGCTCTTCCTTCCCCGAGGTGAGTCCAAGAAATATGAATACGATGTTGCTGCTTATCTTGCTTTTTCAACCACACCGCTGTAGAAAATGGTATTACAACACATTTTCCCCTTTGGATACCACTGTTGTGTAGAGAGCTCTGAAACAATGTGAATATGCATACAGTAAGTTGACTATGAATGTGAATATCTCAAACTTTACAGTTGTTGTACATTCACTCAGTCTGCTACTGCTAGCAGGATCACATAATGTGCTTCATACATATCACTACAATCAATTTAAATTATACAAATGTTCATGACCTCACAAACCTCCACTAAAAGGGAAAAGAAAAAACAGAAAGAAGAGATAACCAGACATCCTTCTCTCAGAACGGCTTCTTTTAATCCACATCAGATCTGCATTTATAAAAGAGAAAAATAGTTTAAAAAGTCAAAGTTTCCAAGCGTAAAAAAAGACAATTTGCCAAAAGCTGATTCCTCAACGGTAAATGAAACTGTTAGCCTTGCGATCTCTTTTGATGGATTATGAGCTTTGCCTTATCAGTAGATTAGAATACCTGGAGCAGCAGAATTATAATGAAGCTGGGTATGTGTGTGTGTGTGTGTGTGTGTGTGTGTGTGTGTGTGGGTGTGTGTGTGTGTGTGTGTGTGTGTGTGTGTGTGTATGTATGTATGTATGTGTGTGTGTGTACAGATGAGCTGTATCTCAAGGCCTCCCACTACCGCATATCTGTCAGGCTTAACACTTACAGACGTGCAGAACTCTCGCAGGCATGCTTACCTTTTTCTGGAGGTTATGGTTATCTGTAATTTCTTGAGGCTTACTGACATGATGCTGTGTAAGTCAAATACAAACTATTATTGAATTTGTGGCTGTTACTTTTCTCTACTTTTCATGAAAGCCTGCATTAAAGAGGTTCAAAACACAAATGTGCAAAATTCTGTAGAAATACACAAAAGTCAGTTGCGACTGTAATATGATATCGGCAGGGAGACTGAGCCCTGGGTTAGAGATCCAATTGGTGAAAAATTGTAACCAGCAATAATGTCTAGAAAAATATAATCCACTGCTCCCAGTGCATTGAAAAGCATTCCACCATTGAACTCTGGCATGGAGTCAGTTACAACAGGTATGCCCCGGTCCACTCTGCTTTGTACTGGAGCGTACCAAGGCCTCCGCAATGGCCAGGTTCCAGAACACTCAGTGTCTTTCACATGTACAAAGGTGAGGCCCTTACTCCACTCTTTTCCCTCTCATTTCTGTTTAACATTTCAAAAGGAGAAATCCCACGTCGGCAGACAGCAGGCAGCCCGCCAGCAGAGAGCAGGACCCTGTGCTACGGGGCTTGAGCAATGACTGACGAGGAAGGGTTCGCGGCTGCACTGTGCCACGCAGAACCTCCGGCAGATCGATCAAGCCTCTCTCACCGCAATGCCAGCGTGCCGCTTTTACAAATGCCCGTGAAAGGAGGAGATGGATACTTTCCACCATCCTCACTGTTTCAGTGATGAATTGATCCCTGGAAGCATTCCTCCCTGCATTCTTACATTTTGACACATTTTA
Organism: Argentina silus; assembly: GCF_951799395.1. Taxonomy (NCBI): domain Eukaryota; kingdom Metazoa; phylum Chordata; class Actinopteri; order Argentiniformes; family Argentinidae; genus Argentina; species Argentina silus. The sequence continues at coordinate 20,064,544 of NC_139661.1, forward strand.
TGTATTTATGTCCTGGTCGTTGGTTCAGAAGGAAGAAAGGGAATGGTTTATCAGAAAGAAGGTGAATGGCATATCGGCAGCTGCCAATGTTGTGCAACGAGGGTGCATTTATGTGACTATGATGTGGTTGGGTGGCTCACTTGCAGCACACATTCTTGGTCAGTGATATTGGCTGGGGGTTAAGCAGAGACTTGTGGAGCTGAACACACTGACTGTCTGCATGACACCAGAGACCTCAGAAGGATTTAAGCTTGCAGAGAATCAAAGGCAGAAATGAATCATAAAAATAATCTATCACAGATGAAAAGAGAGCGCAAACCACAATGGGCCGTGTCTTGCGTGGATTATGATCTTACCCAAAAAAACGTGTTTACTATTAGATTTGAGAATTGCTTTGTTTGTAATACACTACACTGTATTTCACCAATCTAAATCGTAATCCCAAACCAACATAGAGTACATGGAATAATAGATGTCAGAGATCACGGTTGTGAAAAACAAAACCACAACACAGTGCTCTTATTGAAGTTGTAACAACTCTGTAAAATAAACATTTCACTTACATTTTGGGCTGCATTTCCATCCCCAGTACTTGAGAGACACTCGTCCTCTTAGTAGCCGTACTGCATCCTCTTAGGGATATGTTTGGGAGTGATCCAACTGAGGCCTCTAGTGGCACTTTCACTTTGGGTAGAAGTGTACATGAAGTGGAGCTTTTACCTGTGTAATAACACTGTAATTACTCTAGTAACTACATTACCACACTTTGTTGCTTAGAATTTAGTGTGTTCACTCACAAGGAGGGCTAGTCAGAGCTTGTGTACAGTTATACACATGTTGTCTGTGATCCTACAGAACATATTAGGTAAGTTGAAAGCAACTAATTTAGACTCGAAACACATTTTCCCTTCTCCTCAAATCAGCAAAGGTCAGGACTAATTTAGAATAGGAGGTAAAGATTGCCTGTGCAAAGGTTTGTGCATATGTATGCATTTAATTAGAGCACTAATTTCTGGCGATTTCTGGCACTGCGAAGAGAAATAAAAATTGATCAGAGGGTGTGCTACAATTAAGACTGAAGGTGTTTTATGTGGTACAACAATATAGAACATTAAGTAGAGTATACATGGTAGGAAACTAATTGCAGGACAGACTTGTATTGAGCCTATAACTGAACAATTACCTTCTCAAGCGTATGTTTTAATATTAACTTACGAGTGGATTTCACTTCTTGGAATGCATCTTGTCCTCAGATACAAGATGAATAAATAATCTGGCAAAGGTTTTGCATGAAATAACTGAAACATATAAATTAAATCCATTATGCAAAATGGAAAAACTGATTTCAACTGCTATGGATTTGCAATCATCAGTGTACTATGCCCTCTCCTACAAGACCCCAAAGATAGTTGATAGACTGTGAGAAATTGATGGACTCCAAAGAGAATTCAGGCCCTATCAATCATGGAAATGGTGTCTCATATCATCTACTAGACTGTCCTTCAGAGAGTGTCCTTTAAATCGAATGACATCATTGTAGATTCTGTGCACAGAGACGTAGCTAATACCATTCCACCATTCCAGACCCAGTCTGAAACCTTTGCAATGCAGCTGTGGCCGACCGGTAAAGATCTAAGGTCCCCTGCATGCCACAACACTGTGAAACTTACTTAGGCCTTTGGATTCCTTGTGGAACAAGGCCGTCAGATCTGCTCCTCCTCAACTTTGCTGCACTTGCTATTTTGCTGCTTATGATTATTCAAATTGCACCGCATTGCTGCTATTATTTCCTATGACCGCCAAGCTCTTCTGGACATAAGATCTATTTTTACTCAGCATCATTTTGACCTCCCAAACATGGATCCCATTACTGCATCGCACGCTGACCCACAAGGCCTTTTGTTAACCTGCGGGCACCGGCGAAGGAGTCACCACAGGTGACGGAGGGCTGGTGTCATGGTAAGAGTGAGATGCCGCAAGAACTGTCCACCTCACCCAACTATTCTCCTTGCCAAAGTCCAGTTGTTGAACAACCAGCTGGACGAACTCAGGGGGAGGACTACTTTCCAACAAGACATCAGGGTCTGCAATGCGTTCATCTTCACCAAGTCGTGGCTCTCCCCGTCGATATCAGACGCAGTCATTAAATAAGCCGGTTATTCAGTACATCGACATGACTGTACTATTGCCTCCAGGAAGTGCAAGGGCGGAGGAGTTTACTTCATGATTAATAACAACTGGTGTACTGATGTGAGGTCACCCTCATCCTACTGTACCTCTGACTTGGAAGACCTTTCTATCTCCCTCAGGAATTGTCATCTGTTATCATTGCTGCGGTCTACTTGAAGAAAGCCAGCTTGAAGAAAGTTCTACCGAGGTACAACCAACATATTTCCTGTCCCACGCATGGCGGCAACACACTGGATCATCTTTACTCCACATTCAAAGATGGCTACAAGGCTACAAGGCTCTTCCTCGCCCCCCTCTCTGTAAATCTGATCACTCATCCATTCTGTTGTTACCGGCTTACAAGCAGAGGCTGGAACAAATGGCACCAGTGTTGCAGGTCATTTACCCCTGGAGTGTTCAATCGGATTCTATGCTTCAGGATGCCTTCGATTCCATGGACTGGGATGTTTTCAAGGACAATAACATCAGTGAGTACACAGAAGCAATCACTGGCTACATAAGCATATCAATCAATCAATCGAGCTTTATTTATATAGCGCCTTTCATACAAAATTGAGGTGCTTAACAGTAAAATTGAAAATACAGAAGTACAGAACATACATAAATACATACATATACACAGTACCAGTCAAAAGTTTGGACACAAACTTGCCAAGAGTGTGCAAAGCTGTCATCAAAGCAAAAGGTGGCTACTTTGAAGAATCTAAAATATAAAACATATTCTGGTTTGTTTAACACTTTTTTGTTTATTACATAATTCCATATGTGTTCCTTCATAGTTTTGATGTCTTCAATATTAATCTACAATGTAGAAAATAATAAAAAATAAAGAAAAAAACATTGAATGAGAAGGTGTGTCCAAGTTTTTGACTGGTACTGTACATACATACATACATGCATACATAGAGAATAGAATAGAAATAGAAATAATAATGGATTAAGAGTCAATAATGGATTATAAAAAGAAAACAAAAATAGAAGTGCAAATGGGTTAAGAAAAAGCTAAGCTAAAAAGGTTTGTCTTGAGGTTTCTTTTAAAAGTGTTTATGGATTGTGACACCCTAAACTCATGAGGAAGGTTATTCCAGAGGCGAGGACCATAGACACTAAAACCTGCTTCACCGACTGCATTCCCACTGTCACTGTTCGGACATTCCCTAACCAAAAGCCTTGGGTTAATGGTGACATCCGTGCCCTGTTAAAAGCACGGACCAATGTATTTAACTGATTATTCAGACGAGTACATGAAATCCAGATCCGAACTGCGTAAGGGAATCAGGTTCGTAAAAAGGAAATACAGAGGCAAGGTCGAATCACAGCACCAGGTCGCTGATGTAAGAGATGTGTGGCGCGGACTACAGACATTTACAGACTATAAACAGAAATCTGACAGTTTGGGTAAAGATGCTTCGCTACCCGACAAACATAATAACTTCTACGCGTGTTTCGATGGCAACAAGGACAGTGTGTCGCAAGGACAGTGTGTTAGCAATCAATGTGGCTGATGTAAGGAGTTTTAAGGGCTTTTAAGCACGCAAAGCAGCCGGACCATAAAGCAGAGCAGCCGGACCAGACAACATCCCGGGCCGTGTTCTCAGAGAAGCACCGACCGGCTGACAGATGTCTTCAGGGACATATTCAACATATCCCTGTCCCCAGTCTTGTTGATTGTTCTTGTACAAGGAACTATATATAAAATGTATTTCACTAAATCATTTACGGCTGTATGCGGTGTACGTGACCAACACAATTTGAATTGATTTAGATTTTTGATTTAGATTTTGATTCAGTCTGTCTCCATGACTGTTACTCAACGACCTAAGGCAAGACTTTAGTCTCAGGAAAGGTTACTTGTCACACAAACATGGTTTACTGAACCACAACTTCTATGCAAGCTCCTTGTATACAGCATGGGCATATACAATGGGCCTACCTTGCCATCTTTTGTCACATGGAAAAAAACCGGATGGCCTCAAAAGAAAAATAGAACCTACCATAATCCTGAGCCATTTTAAACCCATTTGGTGGTGAAGAAACTCCTAATGTTATTTACTTAAAATTATTCTATTTTATAGTGTACATGCCCCATACCCATATCACAGCCTCTAACCTCATTGCCTCTTAGCCTCACACAGCCTAGATAATTTATTGTCTTATTGTTATATGTTGTAAATGTGTAAATTTGTTTTTGCTATTTTGTTAATATCTTGCTATTTTGTAATTTTTTCGTTAATATTTTGCTCATATATTGTTTTTTATGTCCCATGCACCAACCTCACCAAGTCAATTTCCTGTATGTGCAAATATACATATACATAAAATAATTCTGATTCTGATTCTGATTCTGATTCTAATGGGTCCCCCTGTGTTGAAAGGGGGGATTTAATGTACCAGGGTGTAACAGTAGTAATCCTACATGACTCCAGTTTGAGGGCAGGCAACCTCCCCACTGACCATTGTCAGCCCCCCCTTGATCCATGGAGGAACCCCTGCAATGCACATCTGACAGATCATACCCACAAGACAGATCATACCCACCCACAAGACAGATCATACCCATACCACAGACTGCCATGCACACATGCAGTGCATGAGACCAAAGGTCAGGCGTGCCCAGTGGCATTGGATCAATATCCAACTTCTCAGGGGGAGGAACTCCTTGCACAGTTAATGTGGTTGCCCTAGAATCCGGGGGATGAGTGATTATGATCTCATTGTGTTTAAGTGGAGGGTGAATAAAATCGAAACCTGCCTTTGTAAGTTGTAACAAAAAAGATAATAGTACATTACATTTGTTATTGATCCAAATGGGGGCAAAGCAGCGACAAGACTCAATTTATTAACTTTGTGTGCTTTAATATAGTCAATATTGTATGTTATAGTGTTAGACAAAGCTTGGCTTTCACACACACAATTTGTGAATGTTAACAAATGTGTTCTGAAAGAAAATGTTTTTTTTTTAAGATGCTTGGGTGGTAAAAAAACCGATATATTTGCGTTTATGGACTCTTGGCTGCGTTTCTGGCTTGTGTGGAGGGTGGGAGGGTTCCAAGCTCCATTGTTCCCCTGGCGAGCGCAGATGCTAAACCCATGACAACTACAGCACATCTAACAGTCTACCAGCAGAGCCTTCAAACCAAGTTCCAAACATCCCACCAAAGAAAAGAAAAACAAAACAAGTAAACCCTTGGGCAGCTAGTCATGCATAAACAAGCCTGTAATAAATTATGCACCATTCATGAATAATTAAACGAAAACTGAATTGAAGGTGAGGCCAAAGCGAATGTTCTAAAAATAATAATAAAGGAGGGGATGAAATATTCACAGTCTTGGCCGGGCCAGAAATGCTAAGGCTAACCTGAATTAACCTTCCTGGGCACACAGATGATTTCCTGCCACAGTGAGCCAACCGCACTGCACGGATCAGGTTAGGTTCAAAGTTATCTCCATGCTTGCACACCCGCAGAGGCACGATTCCTTATTTGGCTTGCACAGAAGTAAGACAAATGAAAATAAATCGCCGTAGAGAATTATTAAAAAAAATTACATTGTAATTGGGAAGATAAATCAAATTCTCTTGCCACTAAATGAAACAAAATAACACCCTAAATTAAATTAGCCACAGCGCAAATGAAAACATTAGCCCTAAGAAACTTTTTTTCTGATTATGAGTGCAACCTTTATATGACTACTATTGGTCTCTTTGACTGTAACTAAACCCCTTTCTGCTTTACTGCATTTGTGAGCACTGTCAAAAACAATCACTGTCAAAAACACTCACTGTCAAAAACAACAATCATCCGATTTCAAGTTTGTGCTTCGGAGAAGATAGGAAAACAAACTAACTGTGGTCAGAATGTTATTTCCCTTCATACACTTCCAAGAGAGGGCTACAGGAGGGTGCAAAGGAGAATTGGTCAGAATGTTATTTCCCTTCATACACTTCCAAGAGAGGGCTACAGGAGGGTGCAAAGGGGAATTGGTCTGGATGTTTGGGGAACACATGAACCCCTCTCAAAGCTCTCATACTCCAGAGCCTTCTTTAGAAGATACAACTCTTCTCGCTTCAGGCCATGTTCAAACACCTGCTTGCATAGAAATGGAATTGTTGCTGTTGATATGCTGTATGTTTCATTCAGAATTTATTTCGTCGTAAATTACGACACAGACCGACACAAACAAATGATTAATACTGTTTTTCTGAGTTAACATCACGTATGCTTCACATATGTTTTGACATACATACATTGTTGGATTGGATTAGATTGGTGTTTCATACAAATTGAGTTTGTATGTAAGTCTGCAGGACAATACCTCACCTTTTAGCTGTGTTAGAGCGAAACGCTGTGAAGTAGATGATGTGAGGCAGGTTCTTTATTGCAGTACAGTGGACTGTACCAAGCTGCTAGCCTATTAATCATAAACCAACGTTTAATTTAGGAGTTATGGAGGACTTATATTGAGAAGTGAAGCTAGTGGAAATTGACTGGTACCATATGAGAAAGGGAGAAAATTAAGTATAAAGACAGGTGAAAGAAAGAACCGGAAAACAATTACTCTCACTGAGCATGTTTGATGGTGAGAGAGGGGAACGCTTGCACTTTACCACGGCCTACATTCAAATGAGTTTCTTTTCTTTTTCTTCCTTCTGACATTTGTCAGAGGTGGAGAGTCCATCTTGATCAGACACATCGATGCAGAAAGAATTTATCTCTTCAAAATGCACCCCTGCACAATAATTACAGGCTGTCACCGTGCACCCCATCCATTCAAGTGACTAGTGTAAGTGGTTGGAGATTATCCAAGTGGGTAACTCCTCAGCTGGAGGGAAGGAGTAGGTAACTTAAGATCATCTGGCATTCTCCATGAGGGAAATAATTCTTAAAACAAAAAGAAAGTTTTTCTATAATATTAGAACATATTGTCATCAATTTCCCCATCTGCATAAGACAATCAGAGAAGAAAACTTACTTATATATTTAAAAAGAGCATTACCTGATGTCACTTTAAACCTTGGGGTGTATTGTTATATTGACAGAAACTGTATATTCTTTTGGTAAAGCAAATAATCCTTAAACCAAAAAAAAGAATCTCCAACTGAGTTTCCTTTCCCTTTTGAAACAGAAAGATATAATGCTATTTAGTCCATTTCTATATATCATACATGTTCACAAGGTCTTATTGTAGTCTCCCTAGACCTTGATTTACAGTATGTATGGTGTGTTTCGCTAGGCAATGTTAGCCAAGGCTGAAGGCCTGGAGCCTGTTTTTGATTGACTGCTTTCTTAATGGAAAGACCAACCTGATCTCATTAATCATTTGTATGACTTTGTACAAAGTAATGCACTTAGAGATGTGTGGGCAGTCAATATACATACATATTTTACAAATCAGGCAACAAAGTAGGATGTTAAGATGTTTATGTACAGTAAAGTACCTAAAAAACGTGAGGATGTATTTACGTGTGACCTCTGTGTGAAGAAGTACAATGTTAATCTTTACCATTTCCACAGAGTACGCACTTGAGTGACAGTTAGGCAGTAAGGCATTAACTTTGAGTGGTTACGGTAAGGGTTAGGGTTAGGGTTAGAGCTACGGTTATGGTTAGGGTTAGGGTTAGGGTTAGGGTTAGGGTTAGGGCTACGGTTATGGTTAGGGTTAGGGTTAGAGCTATGGTTATGGTTAGGGTTAGGGCTACGGTTATGGTTAGGGTTAGGGTTAGGGTTAGGGTTAGAGCTACGGTTATGGTTAGGGTTAGGGTTAGAGCTACGGTTATGGTTAGGGTTAGGGTCAGAGCTACGGTTATGGTTAGGGTTAGGGTTAGGGTTAGGGTTAGAGCTACGGTTATGGTTATGGTTAGGGTTAGAGCTACGGTTATGGTTATGGTTAGGCTTAGCTTTGTGCATTAACTTTGAGTGGTTACAGTTGAGAATCAAAGTGGTCAGAGTTGTCAGGGGAAGGTAAAAGCAAACATTAGCAACAATAATTAACAAACAAAACCACTAAAAGCACTTTTGTCAAAATGGTCCTAAAGCTCAAACCCACAACGTTCGTGTTGCAAGTCTTGGTTATACTGTACTGTACGGCCAACCCCAACCTACCTAATATTTACATATATTGACTGCCCACAGGTGATCTTTACATCTCTTGGACATTACGTTACTGTACGTATGATGTTGTACAAAATGACTGATGATATCAGCCTGGAAAGTCAGACAACATGGAGTGACATGTTCACTTATCATACAAATCGAGCCAAAAAGAGCCATCATATGAGATAACAATAGCTTTGACGAAAAATCTAATAAAAGGTTTCTGGATAGTCACTTGATACAGGCCCTCTAAATTCTCACAAGGTAATTTTGACTTGAGGAGAAAGGATCTATTTTCTGTGCTCATATCCCAATTGAACGGTCAGATTTAATAATCTCACAGTCGCTGTCCATACAGTAGAATAAACTTGAAGTACATTTTCGTTCTGCTGAAAATAACAGTTAGGCAATGATATGGTATACAGTAACAGAACAAAACACCTTTGACTTTGTAAGATTTGCAGAGGACAACTTCTCTGACCTCACCTAAACACTGTCATTACACAGAATTTCTCATGGTCTTCTCTTGAATAAATTTACGACAGCCAGAGGCAACTAAAATAACTATGGATGCATGTGCTGCCCTTCAACTTTGTTATTAAACTTTTCTCTGCAAGGTTAAAATCTAAAGACTGACAGAAATAGTCTGGAAGTATATGTGCCATCTCAGTCATGGACTTATAGCATGTGTAGTTCACTAGCTTTGCTGTTAGTTGTGGATTAAGCAGTTGATTCAAACAAACTGTGAGAAGTACCTTATCATACATAAAATCACTTCATCACCTGTCCTCCACATGAGCTGAGATAAGCCGAAAATAGATGCCAAAATAACATGATAACATAATACATTTTATGTAAATAAGGTAAATAAGGATGAATTATAATTTCTCTCCTATGAGGGAGTGATTACATACCTAAGAGTGTTGTACCTTCTTAGGTATGGGTTAGTCTTAGTTTAGGGGCTACCTTATTTTTGGTTCTTTCTTTGGACACAATTCCACCCCTTCTCTCCTTGGTCTTGGTACAATAAATCATCATTACACCGTTCACCTTGTCTCCTTGTCCTTGTTTTCACTGTTCTCACTCTATTGTAACATGCCTTACCCATCCCCTAGACCTGGGCCGGGGTGGGTAACAACATACATGCCTTACCCATCCCCTAGACCTGGGCCGGGGTGGGTAACAACATACATGCCTTACCCATCCCCTAGACCTGGGCCGGGGTGGGTATCAACATACATGCCTTACCCATCCCCTAGACCTGGGCCGGGGTGGGTAACAACATACATGCCTTACTCATCCCCTAGACCTGGGCCGGGGTGGGTATCAACATACATGCCTTACCCATCCCCTAGACCTGGGCCAGGGTGGGTAACAACATACATGTCTTACCCATCCCCTAGACCTGGGCCGGGGTGGGTAACAACATACATGCCTTACCCATCCCCTAGACCTGGGCCAGGGTGGGTAACAACATATATGTCTTACCCATCCCCTAGACCTGGGCCGGGGTGGGTAACAACATACATGCCTTACCCATCCCCTAGACCTGGGCCAGGGTGGGTAACAACATACATGTCTTACCCATCCCCTAGACCTGGGCCGGGGTGGGTAACAACATACATGCATTTTTCCAAGTCCATGCTTCATTCTGGTTGTTTGCCATGACATGTAATAAGGTATTATGACACGCAAAAGCTACGTCTGACATCCTGGTTTCCCAAACTGGCCTACTGTATCTGAACTCAACTGTGTTAGACAGCGAGAGGGGGCGAGCGAGTGTGTGTGAGGGAATTACTGCAACCCTACATTAAGTGACCTATTATCACTGTCAGAACTACATCATTTATCTGTCAAACTGCCAAGACCCGGAGGAATAAACAACTGCTACTGGGCTAATCTACGTCGACAACTCCCTAACAAAAACAACTCTTAACACTGGCTGCAGAGACGTGTAAAACCACTCAAAAGCCCCGTCGCTCAGCGTCAACCGTCCGACCGCTGCCCAGTGCTTCTCTAAATGACCTTGTGTTGAGGTGATTCTGTCAAGTGGGACGTTGATGTTTACTGTTGTGAGAAGCACTTTGCAGCTGTTCCTCCTGAGAGTGATATCTGTTCCTCTTCTCCCTTGTCTCTCAGACAGGAGGGCCTCTCAGGGCGTTTGAGCGGTTCTCAGTGGAGTGTGTGGAGATTGATTGCTCAGCAGGACACTGCCATGTGCAGATGGTGTCCCTAAGGCCTCTAATGGACTAGCCAATCCCCCAGGTTATCCCTGCGTGCACGATAAGATGCAATGGCCGCCATCAGGAGACTCAGAAATGTCACCCCTTGCAGTGATTGTTGCCGAGGGCTGGAGAAGCTAGCTAGTTAACATTTTGGACAAGGATAGTGAGACGATACAAATAGTGTACTGTATGTCAGGGGACAGCCACCGCAATGCTAATACTAACTCACCTACCTGTATACTTAATCATCAACCATATTCATATCCTATTATATTGTATGTGTTAATGTAAAACACAAACAGATAATATGCCTATTAATTTGTATTTATAGATGCGTATACATGTTTGATGTATGTGTTATGTGTGTGTTATGTGTGCCCAAGACAAGGAGTGCCTCTTATAAAAAGTAATTTCTAATTTAAACAACTCATATAGTTACATTTCAATAGTTAATTTGTTTGTGTCTTGATTACATCGAAAACATTGTGTAGATAGTTTGGGAAATTGGGATCTTTTCACACCTGATTTATGGGTTAGGCCAAGTCTACGGGGACCTATCGATTCAAGGCAGAGACATTTATCATTTGTATTCATGCCCAAGCTATTGATAAAGCTTTCCCTCTGTCGCGAGGTGATTTGCATTTAAAATCTAATTTTTATGAAGGTCAGGTACATTTATTTCCAGAAGGATAGACACTCTTTTATGTATATGCTTAATGGAATATGAATCACATCCCACCTGAGAAATGAATGGAAGCGTCTGTGACATTTTCAAGATCTGTTTTAGTGTTAATGGCATAATTTGGATTTGATAAATAGCCTTGGGTTTAAATGGACAAAGAATAAGGTCAGGAACAACTTGTGCATCATTAACTGTTCTCACGGTTTAATTGTCACACATGGTTTGGACTTGATAAATGAGTATATGCTGCCTGTTTGGTTTGACAGTTGCCACTAAGGGAAAGCACTGAGGAGCCAATGAGAGGCGGATGTCTACTCCAGTTATGGATTCATGTAGATAGGAAAATGACAAGGCCAAGTAATCCATATGCAGCAGTGTTTGTGTTGTTATTATTGGTAACCATGCCAATCTAATGACATGGCATAAACAATTGAGGCATAAACTTCACTTTGCGTTGTGCCTAACAACACTCCTTAGCTGTGGTATATTCACAATATACTGTGACACAGCCTCTAATATACTGTGACACAGCCTCTACTGTCCCACAGCCTCTAATATACTGTAACACAGCCTCTAATATACTGTGACACAGCCTCTAATATACTGTGACACAGCCTCTACTGTCCCACAGCCTCTAATATACTGTAACACAGCCTCTAATATACTGTGACACAGCCTCTAATATACTGTGACACAGCCTCTAATATACTGTGACATAGCCTCTAATATACTGTGACACAGCCTCTACTGTCCCACAGCCTCTAATATACTGTGACACAGACTCTAATATACTGTGACACAGCCTCTAATATACTGTGACACAGCCTCTACTGTCCCACAGCCTCTAATATACTGTGACACAGCCTCTAATATACTGTGCCATGGCCTCTACTGTCCCATAGCCTCTAATATACTGTGACACAGCCTCTAATATACTGTGACATGGCCTCTACTGTCCCATAGCCTCTAATATACTGTGACACAGCCTCTAATATACTGTGACACAGCCTCTAATATACTGTGACATGGCCTCTACTGTCCCATAGCCTCTAATATACTGTGACACAGCCTCTAATATACTGTGACACAGCCTCTAATATACTGTGACACAGCCTCTACTGTCCCACAGCCTCTAATATACTGTGACACAGCCTCTAATATACTGTGACACAGCCTCTACTGTCCCACAGCCTCTAATATACTGTGACACAGCCTCTAATATACTGTGCCATGGCCTCTACTGTCCCATAGCCTCTAATATACTGTGACACAGCCTCTAATATACTGTGACATGGCCTCTACTGTCCCATAGCCTCTAATATACTGTGACACAGCCTCTAATATACTGTGACATGGCCTCTACTGTCCCATAGCCTCTAATATACTGTGACACAGCCTCTAATATACTGTGACACAGCCTCTAATATACTGTGACACAGCCTCTACTGTCCCACAGCCTCTAATATACTGTGACACAGCCTCTAATATACTGTGACACAGCCTCTACTGTCCCACAGCCTCTAATATACTGTGACACAGCCTCTAATATACTGTGCCATGGCCTCTACTGTCCCACAGCCTCTAATATACTGTGACACAGCCTCTAATATACTGTGACACAGCCTCTACTGTCCCACAGCCTCTAATATACTGTGACACAGCCTCTAATATACTGTGACACAGCCTCTAATATACTGTGACACGGCCTCTACTGTCCCACAATCTCTAATATACTGTGACACAGCCTCTAATATACTGTGCCATGGCCTCTACTGTCCCACAGCCTCTAATATACTGTGACACAGCCTCTAATATACTGTGACACGGCCTCTACTGTCCCACAGCCTCTAATATACTGTCCCACACCCTCTAATATACAGTGACACGGCCTCTAATATACTTTGCCACGGCCTCTTATATACTTTGCCATGGCCTCTTATATACAGTGACACAGCCTCTTATATACAGTGACACGGCCTCTAATATACTTTGCCATGGCTCTTATACCTTATTGCATAAACATAACATGGCCGAGGGAGTTAGATTTCCACATTAGATAATCCTGTTGAATCCAAGGTGGAGGAACAACGCAAATGGTTCTGACCGCCATAAACATTGTATAAACAGAATTGCTTCAAAAGTAGATTCCACATTCAAAAACATTACATTCATTTATCTAGTCATATTATTACAATTAAATCCATCCCTGTAATCTAATACTTAATATAATAAAATAAAATAATAATGGTCTCTTAATAATGGTCTCTTCCATGGTCTCTTTCATCATGGCTTTGAAATGCCATCATGGCAGTACACAGTATGTAACCTACAATTTAGCTTGCTTCCTCTCTCCTTGTCTTCCTCTTGTTGTCTGTGATTATCCTAAATTGCATAAATAAAACATGTTGAGTTAAATCATTTTGTTCCAAGCAAAACTTTTGAAGGACACAGAACTCATTAAACCACATCCACTCATTTGTCTTTGACTGTATTGATTTATGTTTGACAAGTACAGTACAGCATGCTAAATGTATTCGGTTCTCACAGGATACTCATACTAATCTTTGAAGACTGTTAATCGTGTTTAGTGTAAATACAACAGGTCACGGCACTGAAAGACTAAACAAAATGTCTCATACTAATGAATTGAGCTATGTTCTCTCTTTTTCTCTCTTAATTTGCTGTGCTGTTTACCTTGATAAGTAATAATAATCACATCATTAAATCTTAAATAATTTATTGCAAGATTGTTCAACAAAATCTTCACAAACAAAACAAACAACTCTATAACAATGGAGGTTCCCTCAACTTCAGCTGTTTTTTTTGTCAGTAGATTAATTTGTTCATTCCATACACCTTTAATCTGAGAGGGACTGTGTATGGAGGGTAGAGATGAGAATCCAAAAGTTATCAATAATGTTTCAATAATGAACATGTGGCAATAGATGAGATTAGAGATGTCTCCTTTCTTTTTAATTTAAAGCTGAGATATTCCATTGCACCAACCAATGCAGTGATAGAAAAACTGAGAAAATTGGCAGATTTGAGGAGTTTATATGAGGCTCAGAGAGTGGGTGGGAGAATACAATAATGCTTACTGCCGATAAAGGACCTGGACTGGACACAAAGACAGGACGAGACAAGAGGGAAATGCAGTATTCATCATACAGTACATTGAGAGTAAATTAAAAAATATGTCGTTGCTAAATGTCTGAAAGAAGAGATGAATATCTGAAAAGATAGGGGCTATTGCTCTGGCAGCTACGGTAGCTTAGCATAGGCATGCCGTCTAAAGCTAACAGAGAAGCCTGTACTGTTAAGCTCACAGCTGCTTAATCATGACTGCTGTGTTCTCAGTTCTGTGGTTTAGAGTACACATACGTTTAACCTTGGTCTCAGTCGCAATATAATGTACTGCAAAAGTCACCTCACTTTCCAGTAGGGGTCAGTAAAATATCTGTATCAGCTTAAACCATGGAGGTTGATGGTTTAGGGAGCGATTATATAATATAAACCAGTTTATTTTGATACTGTACACACAAATCTATGATATTTGAAAATGGTATTTGTATAATAACATAATCAACATTATATATAACTGGTGTGATTTAACCTGTGATTGTTATTTTAAAATTCTTTATTATGTAACTACACTGTTTTGACATATAATTTGATGCTTTTGTATCTACATAGCTTATTTGAGGAACTAATAAAAACAATACCATTGACAGAATATAATGGTAATTTGTGAAACTCCATCATAGTTGGTAATTGGAATCAGGTGTCTAATATCGATGTTTTGATGTTTTGTTTATTTGTGTTTTGTCAGAGTAAGGTTCTTTTCTAAACCCCTTATGAGTTTCCCAAACTCACCTGTTTTGTTTTTGCCATACTTTAATGCCATACTTGAAACTGTATTCCTTGTGCAGTAAATACAATAATTTTACTTCTACGTTTTACACAGATTGTTATCACGTAGCCTAGTAAAGAGTATTGTGGAATAAGAACACAGTAGTTTTATTGATTTTACCTGTAGAAGAAATGTAAGTAGACTATTCAAATAATGCTTAATAAATGTTTGCTGATGATTGTGTGGAAGAGTAGTCAACAACGAAAAATGTAGTTGTTCATGCATGCAAATAATTTCTTGAGGGCTTTATATAATGTGTAAGACAATGCACATTAGTCTTGCAGTCAATGGTGACCAGACGCTAATCACGTCTCCAGACAGATTTCCTGCTAAATGCCTAATTGGTTTGTCAGAGCAATCAGGTTAACTACCTTGCAATCGGGTTAACTGCCTTACAGGTGTAGCATAAACTAGGATCTATTAACTAGGACCTAGGATATGTATTTTGGAGGGATAGCACACAAAGCATGGCTAAACTAAAACATGCTAGATGACAGAGTCCCTGAGGGTTTAATCAGTCATCATCAGCCACTCTTTTTCCACAGAGCTCCATTAAAGGTTATTTTCTATGTATCTTACAAATATATGTTCTTTGTTAGACACTGGATAGGCTCTTTTAGTTGCTTTCTCCTTGATGTAGTATGTCTTACTCTAAGCTTTCTGATGGTATGTGTTTGTACAGTACAGTAACTATGTTATTTGATAGTACAATTAACATGAAGTCAAATTAATGCTGATATATAATTCAATTACTGGTTGTACAGTATCAAGGTTTCGTAAGACACAAGCCATCTGGTGCTAATGAACACTGAATCCATGTGATCAATCTATTGGAATTTAGGCAAGACAATTACATTTCCAAAGACTGAATAATCCCTGAGCCAATGAATTTAAATGGGATTTTGGGGGATTATATGTGAAATAAAGAAGGGAATAAAATGCATTATGTGCAGATTAGAGTAAACCCCATAATCTGTTTGTCCTAAATGGGCTTTGTTAGAGGGGAAGACACAGTCCATCTGTCCCCCAAGGGACACTGTCTCACTCTTTCTCATGTCCCCATCTTTGTATTTTACACTGAGAATCCCAGCACACAGAAGGTCTTGGGCAGTCCTGAAGCATACTCGTATAGCTGTAGATGTGCAGCATATCTGTTCTACCTCCTATAAATGCTAACTCATACTGTGCCCTTGGCAATCTACCTGTACAGCTCTTCTTTCACACGAGAACATTGCATTGACTTTGACAAGCAAAATGGTCAAATACCACAAGCATCAGCTATTGAAATGCTAAACACTGCCATGCACATTCCCTATGCCAACTACTGCAGATGCATTTCTCTGCTTCAATCAATACTTTTCAGAGTCAAGAGTCTCTGGCTGCTTTGGATGACGCCCAATTCGCATTTGGGCGTGGAATGGCATCATCACATGAAGCAGAGTGATTGGTTGTCACCTGCAGCCCTCTACAGCTGTGACTCCATGACATGAAGGATATAATCAGCCTACGTATGTAATCAGTCTCATAATCCATTTACGTTCTCATAAAGGAGCATTCACAAAGGCCAGAAATAACCATGGGCCTCAATCCGTCCCATAATCCCTCACTCCCTACCCAGACACATTCATATGAGGGACATCATTAGCAGGTTTTTAATTATGTTTCGTAATGAAACATTTAATTTCCTCTCC
>NC_139661.1:20081533-20121533 GCF_951799395.1 Argentina silus
GGGGGGTGGGGGGGGTGGGGGGGGTGGAGGTGGAGAGGAAGAAAGTAGGACACTCACTTATGTTTATGTTCCCATGGAAAGTTGGAGCTCTGCTTGCAATAAAGCTTATTCATTCAGCACTTTAACTTATGAATGACTTACTTTTAATCAAAAATGTTCCTCTGGCTTCCGTTACTGAATATACAAATCGCGGCGTTATCAGTGAGTTTTAAATATGTGTAATGTAGACGGAAAATTTTAATTCCAAAAATAAATCATACTGTCAGTGGTCTATTAATTCCATATAGATTTTTACCAAAACAAATGATGTGCATAGTTTATATTACTGATTGGGTTTCGGTTTTTGCCTACCCAGCCTTGAGGGTGATGTTACGCCCTCCACTTCCACCGAGCCTGTGTCAGTCCCCCTCCCTCTCCCCAGTCTGTGTGTTCCGTGTGTGGGCGTGGCTCCAGGCTCCTGCCGGTCCAATCACGTCATCATCTCCACCTGCCGACCTACACACCTGCGGCTCGTCTCCTCATCACCCATCTGTGTTTTATACCCTGGTTTTCCGTCCACTCTTTGCCAGTTCGTCATAGTACTTCCTATTCTTACCTGTACATCCCAGCATTTCTAGTCTGTTGATTCCTGGTTTCGGACCTACGAGTGTTTTCTGGACTGTGCTTCTGCCTAACCCCTGTCGGATATCTGCTTTCTCAAGAACTGCCTGCCCGTGTATTGACCCCTGCCTGGACTACCCGCTATCCTGCCCTGCCTACCTGCCCTGCCCGCCCTACCTGCCCTGCCCGCCCTGCCTGCCTGCCCTGCCCGCCCTGACTACCTGGGGTGCTCCAATCTACCCTGCCTTCCCATTTTCCCCAATTCCTTGATTAAATACTCTATTATTTTAGACCTGTGTCCCAGACTCTGTCTTCTCCATTTGGGTTCACTAGCTCTGATTCGACAGGTGAAGTGAGAACTTAAACAGGAGACTTCACTTCTGATCACAGGACAAGTCAGAAGTCCTGAGTCATTATGTTAATCCAATTTTTGTGGAAGAGATGGTTGTAGCTGATCCAATATCAACAGTACATTTACATATTCAGACAAGTACTGCCATTCCAGTTAAGGTCCACATTTTTCTCAGGGCTCCTGTTGCAAGAACATGGGACGGAATGCTAAGTGGGATCTTAAATAAAAATAGACACAGTGATGAAAAAGCAAAAAAGCCTTGTCTCGTGCTAAGATGAATGCAGTGATATAAGGGGAGTAAGATCGCTCATTTAAATAACCTTGCTTAAAATAGTGGAGAGCTCCATTAATCTTCATGTCATTGCCAAGGATAAATGGGAGAAGTAATTAGAGCTAATAAGAATTCAATTTCTTCCCCCATTTTTAGTTATTCTTCACCATCTATTCATGAAGGGAAAGGAAGGCACAGACTAAGACCCTGCTGCGGCGCCTAGGTATGGTTGATGGAGATCGTGTTCCTCATTAAGATGTTCCTGTTGAGCCTCTTGGTTTTCAGATCCAGACTTGCAACTTAATTGGTTTCCTTGTTCTTCCGATATCGTAAGTAACGTCTCTGAACAGGTGAGAGCCTTTTTTCTTCATGACCGAGGCCGGAAAAAGTTTAATTACAAATGAATGATTTAATTAATATGTAACAAAATGTTAATATTTTATACCTACGGTAATTACAATATTACTACACAGGCCATGTCCGATTGTAATATGCACTCCAGTAAGCAACAATAGCCATCTCTGGCCCCAGGGCACGTAGAAAACTGCAGGGTAAGTGAATTGGTGTATTATTTAACCTCTGACACTTTGTAATGTCATATGAATAGATTTTCCCCCATTTCTGCTTCATATTATTCAAGCTGCCTGTATCTGGCTCTCACACCAACAACCAACAGGGAATACCAGTGCTTTAATGAGACCAATGTGACCCAATGCAGGAAGAAGAAGTTGTTCCTTTCAAGAGAAAACGCAAAGATTTAATGTCTGCCATCATGTCATTGAGAGATTTATTGCATATTTAGTTCATTTAGTTCATTATGCAGTTTGCCGTTGATTTATATGTGTTACATGGATATGAATATGCCCTGGTTTAATTTGACTGAGTTCCAGAGGACACTAAGGAGTAAGGGCGTACTGACTTTTTTTTTTGTAACCGTCAAAATCAAATGGAACTAATTGTGTTCCTATGGCGTTACCTGTTGACAGGCGGCCGACACAAAATACTGTACAGCTTTCCGTTTCTCTTGTCTTGTCTTTTTCAAACGGATGAAAAACGTTGGAGAGGTCTCTGCTTTTCACGGACCATGCAGTACGTATATGGTAAATGGAGCCATACCTCCACTATGCATTACAGTATGTTCAGAGAGAGGGTCACGACTCCGCCTCCGTGATCTCTGCCGGCGGTGACCTGTCGGCAATCTAGTCTTCGTCTCCCCACCACTTATACCCTGCACCTGCTGCTAGTCAACGCCGGATCGTTTGCCATTCATGGTTTTGTCTTTGTGGCACGCTTCCAGCTCCAGTACCCTGCCTGTCTGATTACCCGTCTGTCTGCTCGACCTCTGCCTGTCTGATTACCCGCCTGACTGCCCGACCCCTACCTGTCTGATTACCAGCCTGCCTGCCCGACCCCTACCTGTCTCACTACCCGTTTTCTATTATACCTGTCTTATTAAATCTACTTGCTTTACACTTACCTGTTTGTCCCTTGTCTGCATTTGGGTTCGGTCTCTGATTCGTGAAAGAGAGTTTTATGCACGTCTGTCATATAGATATTTCTCTGGCTGAACTCTCTCTCTAACATTTAACATTTTCGTTCACTAAAAAAAAAAAAAGCTCAATAATAATCTCACACACAACCTGTATAAACACACCTTCATTTTTTAATATTCAACATGCAGTTATGCAGTCGTTTTTTTATGCACTGGGGAGAGGGGAGGATTATAAACCATGGGCCATTGCTCATGCCGGTTGGATAGAATCACGGTTCCTGAGATACGATGAGTCCCTTAGCGACTGTCGCTTAGCTGTGGGAGGGCCCCATAGCCTATCCATCACCGGGGTAAAAATGATGATTTACAAGGGTTCTATAGGACCCCCAGGAGCCTTAGCTGTGATACATTAACTGGAACAACATCACTCTATCGGTCCCCATGGGACCAGGATTCCACACTTAATGCATTTTACCCAGGGTTCTGGTGGTATTTCGATTCTCTTGTTTTGCCATGTTATAAGAGCATTTTATTAGAACATTCATTTGTATTGTTTAATACGAGCCACCACTCCATCAAAGATGCCACCTATGTGTTATGCTCGGCATCAAATCATCACATACTTATAATAGTTCATCCAGGTAGCAATTAGTATTATTTTTTTTCATAGTGGCCACAAGTATAGACCACTATTCGTCCGGGAGTTACTACTGTATATTGATAATTCCTTGTTCTACCAACCTTTATTACCAATGTTTAGTGGATCAGTGTGTCATCCAGTGGTGTACTGGGTAGCAGCCTATGAAAATTATGATCTACCTGTAGCCATAGACTTTTTTTGGGGATCTTGACCAATATCTGGGCCCGGTGACCTGGAACAGATGCTGTGCCTGAGAGGGTTGATGAATGGTAGTAGTAGTCGAGCATCTACAGCATGTTCAGAGGTGTGTGTGTGTGTGTGTGTGTGAGTGTGTGTGTGTGTGTGTGTGTGTGTGTGTGTGTGTGGGTGTTCTATAACAGTATAGATTCTAATTATAATGTATGGATGCAAAAGATGGCAGACACAGAGGTGAGAAACATTGCACCCATTTACTTGACTGTTACTTTCCATAACATTTAATACCAGGCATTAGAATTATCACCAAACCTCTGGGTCACATACAATATATGATTGCTTCCTGAAGTGTTTCCAGTGGTGTGAGAATGTTTTTTTTAATGTTAAGTTATCAGTAACTTAGGAGTTTCATAACAACCTGACTTTTCTGAGTTGATAGGAATGCATCAAGAGTATGGGAATGAGAAACTGTCAGCTCTGAGTTGGTTGCCACTGAGGTATTTAGCTAATCCTTTGCTCAGCTCACACCATAGGCATCCATTTATTATCTGAAGTTATTTTGCTAACCTTAAATGTGCATAAGCTGCTTTGAGCTTTGCCCAGAAGCTCCCACATCTTCACCCAGCTTCACCCAGATAGAGAGAGAGAGAGAGAGAGAGAGAGGCAGTCAGGGACAATGACCAGGTTCTCACCAGGAGAGGGATATTAGGCCTCATTCAGGAGAGGATGGAGAGTGAATCACATTTAGAGGATGGAGAGTGAATCACATTTAGAGGATGGAGAGTGAATCACATTAAGACCCATGTATCTGTCAAGGGAACCTAAGGACTGCTGAACAGCAATGATTCAGATGTCTAAACTGTATTTCCTCCAACTTATAAAGTGTCACGTTAGCTGAATAGGGTACATGTAGGGGTACAGGCTCCACTGAATGTGGTGATGCAAAATTGTAATATCTGTCACCATATTCTACCCTCTATGTGGTCTGCAGAAAAACCTCTCTTCAATAGTTGGACAGTATGTCCTGCTGTGTGGAGTATGTCCCCCATGCCTCCGATGCCTCCATGCTGTGTGATTACAAAACAGGTTTGTACAACGACACACTTCGATGAGTGCAAATGCGTGTGTGCGTGTGTGTGTGTGTGTGTGTGTGTGTGTGTGTCTGTGTGTGTGTGTGTGTGCGTGCGTGTGTGTGTGTGTGTGTGTGTGTGTGTGTGTGTGTGTGTGTGTGTGCGTGCGTGTGTGTGTGTGTGTGTGTGTGTGTCTCTGTGTGCGTGCGTGCGTGTGCGTGTGTGTGTGTGCGTGTGTGTGTTGTGTTGTTTATGTGGGTGTGTGTTTGTGCATATGGTTTGAGAGTGGCGCTCTAGACAGTTTCATAGTTGATGGGGTTCTTTTTAGCACACTCAGCAATATGCTGATGCAGTTGTTCCACCCTGCCCCCAGAACTGCGCATTGATATAACATTCCACAGCTGATTCTGAAGGGCTGGGAGCACATGATTCTGCAGCCGTATGATCACCCTGGTTAGGATCTGCAGAGGAATAATGTAATTAGGTTGCAGTGAAAGAACATGGGGTACAGGTGCCTGTATAGAGGAGAGAGCTGTATACTATAATGCAACAATATGTCCTGTATACAATAACATCTATTCTCAGTTTTGCTTTGTTATGCTCCATACATATGCTATCCTTATATATCCATGTTGATTTCACAGATAGGCTTAGGGTTTAAAGTGGGGCCACAGAAATCAAAAGCCTAAAACAAGCTCACATTTTTTAGCAGATATAGATATTTGAAAATATTTTTTGCTCCTTCCCTCAGTTCATGAAGAAATATATTTACTTATTCGCAAACCCTCAGTGGCTATGGCGTTCCCCCTGCCCCCACACACGTTTTTTTTTGCTTTCTAATATCCTTGCTCGTAAAAGTAAATCCTGAAATATATCACTGCAGATTTTCATCTTCCTACAAGCGCGGAGGGTGCTGTCATTTCATTTGCTATGCATATATTTACATGTCATGCTGTGGAAACTAGGGCAAATACTGTATCTGCCTGCAAAACTCTGTTTTCAGAGTTCTCTCACATGAATTTGCCTCTACATAACATATTCTGGGATGTTTGCAAATTATTTATCTATTTCCGAATATTGTTTGAATTATATTAACAATCATTTTTTCTCTCTACATTACTGTTTGCAAAATCACAGCAGTGCCCTGATAACGTGTTGCCTTACAACTGCCACACAAGTCATACAGTATACGGTACAGTAGCTCGCTTCCACAACTGAAAACCTTGACCAAAACCATTCATTTCAAAATATTAAGACAAGGACTGTCATCTTATGGCACCAGACATCTCTTTCTAACATGGCTGAGATTTCAGATTAATTGTACCACTATGCTACGCCAAACATACAGTCAAGGGCTGATATTCTTAAGTAACAAGTAGAGCAAAAAGACATGTTTAGACAGAAAACCCAAGTCTCTATGA
The DNA here is from genome assembly GCF_951799395.1 of Argentina silus. Lineage (NCBI taxonomy): Eukaryota > Metazoa > Chordata > Actinopteri > Argentiniformes > Argentinidae > Argentina > Argentina silus. The sequence continues at coordinate 20,087,575 of NC_139661.1, forward strand.
CAAAAAAACTAAAAACCTGCATGAATTATACCCAACATCCTTTTCTATTTTCATATTTCTCCCTGAAATATGACCTAATTCCTTATCCCTGAGGGACCCTTACAGTTTCTGAAACTCCCTCTCTGTGTCCTATTCCACCATGTCTGTAGGGAAAATGCTTCTAAATGCGGCAATAGAACATAACAGCGTCTGAGCCTTCGTTGGATTAATATACAGTACTGACTGTTAGCTAATCTAGCTAGGTACTAGGATTATTCCTATGCATGAGCCACCACATCATGACTCACTGGAATGTGACAGGATTTAAGAAATGTGCTTTTTAACTCAACTCCTGATGATGAGCATGTTCCCCTATGACCATCTCTGCAGTAGATGTTACCCTGGTGACATGTACAGTAAGACTTCTCTACCACGACTAATTTAAATAGTGATAAGTATGATTTCCCTTTCATTGACATCATAGTATTTATTGCGTAGACCCTGGCATCATCAAGGACTGTAATCATTATGGTTAATGTTTGTTCTTGTCAACCTCCCATATGGTTGCCAAGTCATTATTGTGTTCATGAAGATGAATGGGATGTTTCTCCAACAATACCGCGATCATTACAATGAATTAAGCAGCCAATTGCATTACTACAGTATTATGAAGCATTAGAGCCACATGCAAAGATCACGCCTTCCTCTCAACTGCGCCCTAACGTTCCTCTTGTGTACACCAAGAGTGTGGTTCCACACCCAGACAACCGATTTTAACAAAGCCAACATTCTGAGATGTGTGATCAATTTTGAGTCGTCGGCAGTAGAATGCCATAACTCTGTAAACAGTAATATACCAGGAACTACTTAAATAGTGCTCTGCAACTATTCAACTGCTTAAGCTATTAGTGTTGAAGAACTAAATCCCATCCCATTCCTATTATCTTTGTTTGGGCTGCAGGCAGCAGTATAAACACTCAAAAACAATAGTGAAGGGGGTTTAATTCAATGAGGATATTTTTACCCTAAAATAGTAGGGATGAGAAAGTCTGAATCCTAAGTGTTGTCATTAGGCCAGTGAAGTATCTTCAAATCTGAGCTGGAGTTGATGAGGCTCAGTATTTCAATTGAACACGCCTACTTCTTTCTCATGTTTTTTTTTTTTTTCTTCTCCCAAGAACAGATATAGATCCTCTTTCATATGTGTGAATCACAACTCCCAAAACTTCAAACCAGACCGGAGGGTGTGTGGACTCAAGTGGAGCGAGCTGTGATATGCAAACAAGCATGGCGGGGCAACAGTAAGCAATAAACATGCTAATTTAGAGGCGTGGATTTGTCACATCAAAATGGCTCAGCGTTCTCTAAAGCTCTGAAACAGAAGCGGAAGTCAGTCACCATGCTGGAAGGCAGGGGGCGAGGCTGCAGGTTGAGCCACAGAGCCTCAGTTTGTTTTCTTCCTTCCATCCACAACTTATAAAATATTAAAGGCTATTTTGATTGGAATAACATAATCGTCACTCTGGGCATTTACAGTACATATGGAGTGTACATTTTCAATGGGATAATGCCTGTGCTGAAGGCCAGGATAATACTGTTTATGAAAGAGTAGAGAGTAGAAGGAGTCTTCTAGTTCTCTATTGCCTTCAATTTAGGGACAGAGACAGTGAGAAAGAATGTTTGTGTTTGCACATATGGTGCATTTATTGGTCTGTATATTGTTTTGTGTGAGTAGGTGTGTGTGTGTGTGTGTGTGTGTGTGTGTGTGTGTGTGTGTGTGTGCGTGTGCGTGCTTGTGTGTGTTATTGTGTATTGTGTACAGTACATTATGCTGTTCAGTTAGAAGCAATTCCACAGAGGTAGGTACATTTTGTCTCAGGGGAGCAAGTTTTCTCTCTGGGGAGCTAGATGTTTAGTAATGCTTGAGTTATTGTAATGCAAGTCTGATCAATGCTTGGTACATCATGGATATACTGTACATCATGCTGTGCACCTCATCTCTACAGCCCCTTCATTGTCAGTCTCTACATGGGTATTCCCCTACGACGCAAAATGGTTTGTCAGAGGTGTAAAAGCAACTATATTGGAAAAACATGCCCACGCCATTCAGAGGTGAAGGCCCTAAAGCTCCATTTTGTGGCAAATTATAGCTTAGATTGTGTGGAACTAAATGGAAACATTAACCTTCTGTGGTCTCCCAGACTGGTGCCTGCATGTATGTGTACATGTCTCAGAGCCTGTATATGCTCATACAGCACATTTTCCATTGGTTATGATGACACACTGCATAAACAGCCAAGATGGACATAAAGTGCACGCATGGCACTGTGGGTGGAGGAGACGAAAATGATTGAAAAGAAAAATACTGGTTTCACTTTACTTAAGGGTACCGTTGTAATTGGTTAATGCACAGCTTATACAGTTTATACATTTTTGAAATGGAAGTGAATCTGGCACATTACAGCAGCCATTTCAAGCGTGTCCTTAACACGCACATCAATCACATCCCTGCAATTTTCAGCTATCATATGCACCAAAACGATGATCACATAATGTCAACCCATGAGCTTTAACTGTTCATTGGTAATTTTCAAATGTAAGAATTCAGCCTATGATACACTCACCGAACACTGTTTTAGGAACACTATACTAATACTGGGTAGGGCCTCCCTTTACTCTTTATTAGGAACACTATACTAATACTGGGTAGGGCCTCCCTTTGCTCTCAAAACAGCCTCAATTCTTCATGGCATTGATTCCACAAGATGTTGGAAACATTCCTTTGAGATTCTGGTCCATGATGACGTGACTGCATCACACAATTCCTGCAGATTTTTCAGGTGCACTTTTAAGCTGTGAATCTCCCGTTGTACCACATCCCAAAGGTGTTCTATTGGATTCAGATCCGGTGACTGGGAAGGCCACTGAAAAACACTGACCTCATTGTCATGTTCATGAAACGAGTTTGAGATGACTTTTGCTTTGTGACATGGTGCATTATCATGCTGGAAGTAGCCATTAGAAGATGGGCAAATTGTGGCCATGAAGTGATGCACATGGTCAGCAACAATACTCAAATAGGCTGTGGCATTCAAGCGATGATTGATTGGTATTAACGGGCCCAAAGTGTTCCCTAGAAAACATTCCCCACACCCCAAACATCACCTCCACCGTGTGAAGGTCTACAGGTGTTCCTGATAAAGTGCTCGATGAGTGTACATCCCTTTGCAAACTCTTAACAAATGGTACATTCATGTAAAGTGGGTTTAGAGGGATTGCACTGTATCTTTGGGGGATCACTGTATCTGGAAATAGTCTGAAAGCTGAACCATGAAGCAATCCGGATTTTTAGACCTATGATTTGTTAAAAAATGTTGACCCTGTAGTGGACTTGACAAAAAAGACATACCCTCATATGAAAATGAAGGACAGATGTATTATTTTGAGGCCACCATTAGTAACATATTGTCTGTGAGAAAGTATTCGATTTAAAAGCTCCCAAGGGACAAAGGCCTAGTGCTTTCTCTTATGAGGTGCAGCTCAGACAAGAGACTTTGTCAGTAATGGGAACAAGCGGCTTGTTTTGTTAGACTACCCAATACCGTCATGTCTCAGTGAGTTGCAGAGACATTGCTTAAACCGGTATTGACAGAGAACAGAGGCTTTTAGATACCCAGAACATGAGAAAAAGGTTTTCAGAGTTCCCAAAAAATTCAATAGCCCCTATATTTGACTTTTATTTCTGGGAGAACAGAAGACATGAAAGGCAAAGCTACATTCCACCAATGACTGGTCTATTGTGACACTAGAGAGAAATATTTATTCATTTATTTTTTTGCCCAGTGAAGCATCATCTGTCAACACCATTTCACTCCACCAGACAGCAGAAGGTTTAATGCGAGAGATACATCTTTGCATCAACATTGACCCTTGTGGCTAAAACTATTAAGTGATCGATAAATGAAGCAGAGCCAAAATGGCCGCTGACATGACAATTCCCTTAGCCCCTGGGAGAAGATCCATATATTGGCATCCTGCAGTGGAAACTGTCCTGGCTCTCCTCCTTCGCAGTCTGCAGCCCTGCACACACCAAAGTGTAATATGATAGCTGTCATGGCATATGTGTGCCCATTCTCACTCAGCCAGGCATACAACAGGAATGTTTATACACCCAAGTGGAATATGTAAATTATTCAGAGGCTTTTGCTGGAGATTGTCTTGGTTGAGAATGTCTCTGGCAATGAGAAGCTCTGTCTGCTAGGCAAAGGAGGATTTTCAATTTCCCTATCCCTTTTTTTCCAAAGCATTACACTTGACATTTTCCCCGTTCCAATTTAAGGGACGTCTTTGAGGAGTGTAAACCTCAGAAAATCTGTTTCTTTTTCCCCTTCATTGATTTGGAAAACAGCAGTCGGAAGATGAAGGCTGTGGGTTAATTAGCGCATTGCTTGTGGAACTGAAGAGCGAGCTGTAGAAATCCACTTGTTCTCATCGATAAGAAGATTTGAACCTCTTCTGAGGCTTTTGAAAATGCCAAGCTACAGTACAAGGACCACTTACTTCTAATAGATTTGGGTACAATTCAGTTGGGCTGAGCTCAGCTCAGCAGAACAGTGGGGAAACTGGGGAATAAACTGCCATTAGATATAGGCTGCCAAATGTGTCTCTCCAAAAGACGCCTAAAAGTAGAATTTATTTCCTCTTCTCTGTTTGTGAGGATTATTAAATTGAGGTTTCCTGGCTCTCAAACCGATATCAGCCGTTGAAGATAAATTCAAGGGCCCAAGAAGTGGTCTCCAACCAAACCATGAATAAAGAGGCGTCACGACAACTATTTTCCCCACTGCCAGTCAGTGACTTATGCAGTAAGCATCCTGGTAACCAAGTTCAGTTACAAGATGAATTGACTGTTATACATCCAATCGGAGGAACAAATGTTGAAACACAATGAAACACTACACATCTTATTTTAGTCTGATGAATTATGGGCCCCATTTCAATCAGTTACAGATAGCAGGGTTCTAGAATGACTGATGAGCATTCTAAGCAGATTCACAGATTCACATTCTCATCATCAAAACAATGTCTACGGTGTAAAACTGAAACAGAGAATAGCATTTCAAATTGAACGTGCTCTTTTGCTGCAAAAGAAGAATCTAACAATAATCAAAACCTCTCTACTAATACATTAGATTAATTGATAGACTTGGGGCAATATTTCAAGGTTATGCTTTAACTATGCCACACTATCCACATTATAATGATGTATTCTCTCTTTCTGTCACTGCATGTTTATTGAAGATGAGGCTCACAGCATTGCTTCAAATGCGTACCAGGAGATAAAAGCTATCTGGACAAACCAACAACACCTTAGGCAAGTAGTAACCTATAACTGGAAATGTAGTGAATTATCTAAAATGTCAAACCTTAGTAAATTAACAATGCCCAAGCACATGTTTGTTGTGGTACAGTAATAGAGGTAAACCAAATCCTCTCATTTGGCTTCTCTAGAACCTGTGCAGGTAAGAGCTCTCTTGCCACCCACGACTGTATCCATAGAAACCAGAAACCTCTGGGGGGCAGAGGAGGGGGAGTGTCCATGAAGTAAACACAAAAACAAATGCAGATGAATAGTTTTGTTCTGCATCTTTACCACAGTTAATTGCACACTTGTGGTAGTTATTCTTCCATATGGTTCATATTTACGCTCCACACATTATTACAGTGAAAAGGAAGAGTGTCGCATGGTTGTTTAACACACACACACACACACACACACACACACACACACACACACACACACACACACACAGATGTATAGCTATATAGCTACATGGTAATACTCTTCAAATTGCTTTTGTGTTTCAGTAATGTCAGTGCTTTGGAAACCAAAACAACAAATGATTATTGATTAAGCATGCCATGAGTATATATATATATATATATATATATATATATATATATATATATATATATATATATATACAGTACCAGTCAAAAGTTATATGTATATACACACTCTGTAATAAAGTGGCAGGTGTGTATGTATATACACACCTGCCACTTTATTAGGTACACCTGTTCAACTGCTCGGTAATGCAAATATCTAATCAGCCAATCACATGGCAGCAACTCAATGCATTTAGGCAGGTAGACGTGGTCAAGACGACCTGCTGAAGTTGAAACCGAGCATCAGAATGGGGAAGAAAGGTGATTTAAGTGAACGTGGCATGGTTGTTGGTGCCAGACGGGCTGGTCTGAGTATTTCAGAAACTGCTGATCTACTGGGATTTTCACCCACAACCATCTCTAGGGTTTACAGAGAATGGTCCGAAAAAGAGAAAATATCCAGTGAGCGGCAGTTCTCTGGGCGAAAATGCATTGTTGATGCAAGAGGTCAGAGGAGAATGGCCAGACTGATTCGAGATGATAGAAAGCCAACAATAACTCAAATAACCACTCGTTACAGCCAAGGTATGCAGAAGACCGTCTCTGAACGCACAACACGTCGAACCTTGAAGCAGATGGACTACAAAAGGGGGTCCAACCCAGTACTAGCAAGGTGTACCTAATAAAGTGGCCGGTGAGTGTATATATATATATATATATTCATATCAAGCCATCCCACACACACACACACATATATATATATATATATATATATATATATATATATATATATATATATATATATGAATCTGCCAAAACGCAAACAGGGTTTAGGGCTTTCATTGGAACAATTTCAAAACCGCAACATACAACATATCCAGATTCATGAAATAATTCACATTAAAAAATCCCCCCTGTGGGTTTGGCAACCATGTGTTGTCTGACAGCCATGTGGTTTCATCATTAGTCTCCGAACTCCTACTTCAACCACAACATGGCAAATGAACCCAATACAACAGCAAATGTGAATTGCATGCATACTGAATTAGTTTTAGAGATGTTATGTTGTTCTGAAGGATTATGAGCACTGTCTGGTGCCACAGGCCTCCCTCGGGAGCTCACCCCCCTGAAGGGTCTCAATGTTCTGTCTACGTTCAGTGGTTTTTCCATTCAGTTGCTATCACCATACATTACACAAATACCACATTCAGATTTGTGTTCATTAGGTGTCAAGCCTAAAACAATATTGGAAAGTGTCTTCTGCCTTGTTTCTCCATCACTCATATTCAAGCTCTGAATAATATATATGCCATTTAGCTGACGCTTTTATCCAAAGCAACTTACATTGCAGTGAGTGCATACATTTCAGGATATGTGGTCCCAGCGGGGATCGAACCCACAACCTAAGCGTTGTTAGCACCAACTGAGCCACAGAGGACCACATAATATGACCATATCAGGGATTCCATGGACTCAGATGAGGGTGCCATGGCAGGTACTGTACAGGTGGATGGATGATGAGTGTGTTTTAATGAGAGACTGTGGCCTACAGGTTTTCTCTCAGCATGATCCAGGCTTTGTGTGTGATCAGGACTTTGACTTGTTTCAGAGAATCAGAGCCATGATGAAAGCCATAGTCTGTATCACAGATGGCCACAGAGACCTCTGTCTAGATGACTGACATGTACAGCAAGTGTATAACTGGTGAAACATGCAATGATTGTTGTTATGTAATCGCATGGAGCCATTGGTAACAGGGAGAGTCAGTGGCGTAAATAAATCAGGCTGGGACCATTGTTTCCCTTTGATGAAATGTTCGGACAATGCCATGAGAGATTATTTTGTCTCAGAGACAAAAGGGCAAAAGTTCAGCATGGCACAGTGTTTGGTTTGCAGTAACTCATTGTGTGTGTGTGTGTGTGTGTGTGTGTGTGTGTGTGTGTGTGTGTGTGTGTGTGTGTGTGTGTGTCTGTGCGTGTGTCTGCGCGTGTGTGTGCACGTGTGTGTGTGTGTGTTTGCATTTCACTGCTCTGCTCGACTATGTGAAATAAACCCACTTTACTTTGCGGGGGGGTGGGGGTGGGCTGGGTGGGGGGATTGTCTTCTCAAGCTCTGATACATGAGTTTTAACAAGTTGCACTGAATATAACACCATGTTATTCAAATGCCTTCGTCTATACTGGGATACACACTTGAAATTCAGTAAGGGCACCTGGAATGTGCTTCAGTGTTTTCTTATTTTATTCTGGTGACATGCATACAGAACTAGCTAGCCCCTTTGAAGCCTGGTTGGAATATAAAAACCCTTCTGCTTCATAGACTGTTTTGAAATTCACTTGCTAAGTGCACAATATGCTAATGGTAGTACATCTGTACTTTGTTTTGATAGCCAAATGGATTAGAACACTTCAGGCACACGGGTCAGAGGTCAACCTAATTCATTCAAATGAATGTAAACCAATCTAAATTCTCGAATGATTTTATGTGATGAACAGTAAAAGAGCGATGTTAAACTATGTGTTTTTCTGTTGTTGTTGATCCTCTCACAGTCGCAACGCCTTGTGAATCAGTTGGCCCGCGACCTACTGTATCCGCACTCTCTAATGTCTCCTCTGAACTCCCTGTTGTCCTCTTCATATTGTATACTAAACCAAACCAGCACAGTCTCCAAATGATTACGTTCTGGGGGTCGTTTCTGCAGACCAGGAGAATTACATTGAGTAAGAGTTAGGTGAATTACGACTTGGCAGTATTAATTAACTGTGACTGGTTAAGTTCGAATCAGCAACATTTAGGTTACAAGGCGGGAGGTTTCTGCCTCTACCACCCCGCCACCTCCTTATGCAACATTGTGACTTCCGTATTTAGCTGCCAGTACAGCGAGACAATACAATACAGATCATATTCTTTGGTCTGCAGAAACAATCCCCCAGACCGTAATAATTTTGAGACGGGGTTGAACTAAACTGATATGGTATGCCATTAGTCCACTCAGTTTTTGACACCCCCATCTCAATTTCTCTCTCTCTCTCTCTCTCTCTCTCTCTCTCTCCCTCTCTCCCTCCTCTCTCTCTCTCTCCCTCTCTCTCCCTCTCTCTCTCTCCCCTCTCTCTCTCTCTCTCCCTCTCTCTCTCTCTCTCTCTCTCTCCCCTCTCTCTCTCCCCTCTCCCTCTCTCCCTCTCTCTCTCTCTCTCTCTCTCTCTCTCTCTCTCCCCCCTCTCTCTCTCTCATACCCCCTGGAGGAGCAACAGTGTTTTCCTTCCGAGTGTGGTGTGGTCGCGGTTTGAAGCATTACTCCTTGTTTATCAGCGTTGCCACCCAGGAGAGTTGTCCCTGTGTTTGTTGTGTGAACATAAACATCTCCACGCTGACAGCAGCATAAAGGAAGAGACTGGTGTCACACACACACACACACACACACACACACACACACACACACACACACACACACACACCATCCATCTGCTAGGATGGTTGCATAGAAATTCAGTGTTATCCTCTAGTTGGGGAAAATAGCTTATTTTCAGGCTAGGATCAATACACAAACAGCAGTAGGATGGTTACCTTTCGCTCTTTATTTGGTAAGGATTCACAGTAGCTTCGATTGGAATGGATGAATATTGAGTGGATTCTCCGGAACTCCCACTAGGAGTATTAGTACCAGTCGTTTCCTTTATGGCACACATGCTGTCATAGCTTAATGAGATTATTACAGCAATGTAAAAGTAATAACCTACATCAGATAATACAGTTCCGTTCTGCCTCCTGTGTTTCAGAGTGGCTTGTCAACATAATTACTTTGAATCAGTGCTAATTAGGATGCCTAATATGACCTCAACTCAACAAGGGTAAATCCACAAATGAAATGATAATTATCACACTAAATAGTTATGGTGTTACTCTGGTATTTAATAGCTTTTTATTTTTACAGAGTAATGTGAACACTTCAATGAACCATATAGTGAGCCATACAGTGAAGGCAGACTCCATTACTGTTTTTGTTTTATCTTAGGAAGTACAATGTGTGGTAACTTCCGGCTTTTTTCACACCCCACCTGGAACCGTTTTTCACCGTGTGTTCATAGACTGACACGTTCACCGCCTTTTCCACAGCTTACCGATAAAGTGTCTTCAATACAAAGTACCTCTGTATCTTTCAAAGCTATTCCCCCACCTGCCAATTTATTACACCAAATATCCATGGCACATACAATACTCTTCAGTGTGAGTTGTCAGTGGGATGTCTCTCAAACTGGGTCAGTGATGCTCATATGTATGCCCTGTATCCCTCTTGGGGGCTGCAGTGGAAGTGGCCCAGGTGGAAGAAAGCTTTCTCCTCCTGCTCGTTCTCCGTAATCCAGGCCAGTCACTTAGAGGATACTTATATACAACTTACATAGTTTACTCTTTAGTAGTGCTTTGTGGAAACGTGCTGATTTAATGCTACAGTAACGAGCAGGAGAGCAAGTTATGGTGGCCTTGTACTATCATTTCTTCTTCTCTTTATAGTTTTTTTTTAAATTTGGTCAAAGATTTCATTTTCATGTTTAGTTATTCGATCACATAGTTTTTACATACACATACACATTTTACATGCACAGAGTTATTCCCGCTTCCCCGTTGTTTGTTCTGCGTCCTTTGTTTTGTCAGCATTTTGTTTACTCTTCATACGTGTGTTCATTATCTGGAACTACTCATCTGAGAGCTACGTACGTATGTTAGCCTATTTATTATTTAGTTATGGTGAATAATCTATTTAGTTTGGGTTTAGTTGAGGTTGTTTTAGTTATAAAGAAAAAACATATTCTAAAAGGAGTCTGCATGCACGTTTCACTAGGAGACTGTGTTGATATAATCATAGTCCGTTGGAAGGAGAATAACTGACGATTTTAGCAACATCGGGTCTTTGCTCCAAAAGCTTAAGTCATACGAAGGGGGGGAGGGGAGGACGGGGACGACGACGACGACGACGACGACGACACTGGAACGAAGGTCAACAAGTGTACAGTAAACAGGTTGATGTAGCACCCCTCCATGTGTGAATTGGTGACAATTGGGGCTACAAATATGCACTAAATGTCCTGACTGTAGCTCAAACAGAACACAAGATGAGATGATGCTTGTTAAAGTTTGGAATTTCAGTCGCTACTATACAGTAGCATACAGTAGCATCCCCCTTGGGCCAATCAGGGTAATTCCGGAATGTCAGCTGTTTACCACAGCACCCCCGTTGGGCCAATCAGGGTAATTTTGTAAATGTCGGATCTCTATGGCAAGATGCACCATTTCCTCAACATCGTCCCAGTGGTGTCTGGGATATCACGTGTGGCCGACAAACACACAAACATAGGAACGGACGAGGAAAGATCGACAGGGACCTCCCCGGTTTCATCTCGGGGGACAATTATGGGTTAGAGAGTGATGCACAAGCTACAGATGTTGAGCACGGCATTGTATTTGACTTTTAGGTTTTTTAACTATATATTGAGTATGCAAGCGTGCATTGGCATAATTGTCTCATTTACTCATTGTTCAACAGGTGTCCTCGATGGCCTTTCTACAGGTTAACTTGAAAGGTTGGGTTTATCTAAAGTAATCTATTATATGCAGGATGGCATTTTATGGTTGAATTAAATCACTTTACTACTCCAACCCTTCAACCTACAGGGCTATTGTTGATAATGTCACACCATTCCAGTGCCTATTACAAGCCTCCCTGCTTTGATTGCTGTATTTTGTCTTTATTCTCTTCCCCCACTCCTCTCCTGCTTCTTTCCACTCCTGGGAAAACACATGAACAAAACAGTGGTGGGTGCCAAGAGGGTTCTAGTGTGTGTGTGTGTGTGTGTGTGTGTGTGTGTGTGTGTGTGTGTGTGTGGGTGTGGGTGTGTCTGTGTATGTAGGTGTGTGCGTGCGTGTGTGTGTGTGTGTGTATGTAGGTGTGTGTGTGTGTGTGTGTGTGTGTGTGTGTGCTAGAGGAAGTATATGAAAGTAAAATCTGATTGGTTACAGTAATCTGGCCACCGCTGTTCTTTAAGATGGTCTCAGGGCACTGTACTGTGCTGTACTGTACTTATAGAGCACTGGATCTCAGGGCCTCATAAGCTCCCTGCTGTGGCCTCTATAAAGACATTGGTCCTGAGGAGGTATCTCCACAGAAAGTGGTCCAGCTCCCTGGTATTCCATCTTAGTCCACTTAATGGCCCCAAAGAGGGTACAGTATACAGTAGGCATTGTGTGCAAAGCTCCAAAGTGAGACCCTCCTGCCGCACCAATGCACCAGTACAGTGGCGATTTTCCCAGAGGACATAGACAGAAGCTGACATTGTGGAATGGTGATTAAGACATTTCAAAGCTTCTCCTCTTCTTCTACCGTACCCCCATAATTACTGTCTGACAGAGTGTGTCTTGTATTTGTGTTTTGTATTTACTCATTTATTTTTCTGTAGTTAATCATGTCATCACAAGGGATACTAACAATGCCTTTGACATACAGTATCCCTGTGTCCCTATGAGTGCATAATCTACCACACCACTGCACTGTAAAACAAAGTGCTGAGTGTGAGAAAATCCCTTTTTTGCAAGCTGGGCTCAGTCCCTTGGTTTTTCTGCTTGCCCGTCCACTTTACCCACATGCAATATTTACTTAAGACATGGCCGCTCTTCTGCAATCAGACGAGAGAACCCCCCCGTCTGTATTTACATGTTTTTGACTTCCCTTTTTTATATTCGATATGCTCTTGATTCATTTTGTTGACCGAAAGAAAAACCCATCCATGAAGTTGTCTTCAATGATAAATGGGGTGCTTTGTAAACACGAGATATGGGATATGTAAATCACTGGCTTCTTTGGTGTGCTGGTCCCTAGTTAGGTGTCACATGGGGAGAATCTCCATATCTGGATAAAAAGGCGATGGGGAGGGGGATAGGGGGATAGGGGGATAGTGGGGGCGATGGGGAAGGGGATAGGGGGTATGAAAGGGTCCCTGCTGAGTCTTGTGCTCATGTGTGCGTGTTACAGTGGGAAGTAACTCTCCAACTGTTACGCTTGGCGGTTCCATCAAAGGGAAAACGCAAAGAGAAACTCACAGATTTATATAATAGATACGTCTGAATCACTGAAGTGCTACACAGGTTTGAATAGTGGCTGTTTTGCCATTGTGTGACAACACACCTTTGACGATACACCTTTGCATCTCCGCCTATATCGACAGTTTGTACTGTAAAGGTGCATACCCTCCACAAGCTAGAGACAACAAAAAGGGCATTGGATACGACCTGCTTTTCTATGTGTGTCCATGACTAATGTACAAGACTCATGTGGAATGGTTCCAAACAAATAACAGGAGAGGGGCACACAGAATGATTGAAGAAAGGATTGACAAACAAAACAGCTTAGACAGATGTGCACTTACCCATTGGCTGAAACAGATGAGCAGATTTGAAATACAGATGATATTCATTACTAAAACTTAATTTTTGTAGAGTAATTAATTTTTCTTAATTTTTGCACAGTACCAGTCAAAAGTTTGGACACACCTTCTCATTCAATGCTTTTTCTATATTTTTTAAATTATTTTCTACATTGTAGATTAATATTGAAGACATCAAAACTATGAAGGAACACATATGGAATTATGTCGTAAACAAAAAAGTGTTAAACAAACCAGAATATGTTTTATATTTTAGATTCTTCAAAGTAGCCACCTTTTGCATTGGTGACAGCTTTGCACACTCTTGGCAAGGTGTGTCCAAACTTTTGACTGATACTGCACTAAAAAGTATTACCCTCAACATTACTTAACACTTCTATACCTCTCTTACCAACAACATAGTGGATATACAGGACGACCACTATCACATTACCTTGTGTTAAGTAAGAGAGCTCTGTACAGTCTCATCGACACTCTCATTATTGACAGGTCAGGTAGACTGTAATTACTCCAAAGGAACACACAGGATATCAATAACCTGCCCTCCATGACCCTGGTAAAGACTCCCCGATCAGAAGCAAAGAGAGTCTTGCCCTGACACCTGGGAGTCATTGACCCTGACAGTATCATACTTCTCTTCCCAGTGAGCACACAATCATCACATCACATGGCTGGTGGGAAAGATATGGGGCTATTGATTTGTTCAGAGGGTATTTCCTGTAATTCATGGCTCGCTGCAAGCTGTTAGGGAGCCACAGTAGCAGGGGGTGAATTTATGGGGCTTGGGTAGACTGGTGAAACCACCAGAAGCTCGTGATGGACTCTGATAGGTGAAACAGGGACAAAAACCAGAGTAAAAAAAGTAGAACGTTAAATAAAGCAATTTATCATAATGGTAATAGGGGTGAGAACGAAAGTGTTTTAATGAGACATGATTCCTTAAATTGTCCCGAAACTGTATTCTTTCTAATATCAAATATGATGGGTTCATGCTAAGCAAGAATTACAGGCCAATAAAGTTATCATTAACATTGGAATAATTTCTGAGAAATGTGTTTCGGTGAGTGAGAGTTCAATAATTTCTTCAGACTGAACATTTATATCCTCAATTAGCTCTTTCAAAAGAGCCCATCTCCATTAATGCCATTGAGGCCATCCTGCTAAAAGGTCCACAGTACAGTATGTTGTTTTTTTCCGATGTTACAGCAGTGAATAGTTGGATCAGTGCTGGTTAAACCTGGATCTTTGAATACAGTGAACCCTGGTGCTCCTGCCTTGTAACCCCACCCAGCAGTAGACTGCTTGACTCCCTCTCATACAGATCAAAATAGATTGATCACGATCATGTGAGAGCATAGATAATGCTGCCTGAATATGGGGAAGAACTTTTTCTCTCCATGGAGTATGTACTGTATATACATGAATGCAGGGCTGAACTAGAAGTGCTGGAGCTGTTTTTGAAGATGAACCGGAGAAGGATGAATGTAAAAACAGTCAAACGTATCTGAGCCTGTGGAAAAAGAAGACATCTCTGATGTGTGTCAGTTCGTTCGTTCATGACTAATTCATGAACTTTCCTGGGTTTAAACGCCAAGGTGAGATTAGTGAGATTGGAAGAACTCAGTGGTGCTCGCCTGATGCACTAGTCAGAAAAGATCAATGACACTGGCTCCTCACTTAAGTGGTTAATTAGATTTTGTGTGAATCATGTATCAGTGTCAATGAGAAATTTGCAGGCAAGTCTGAGTCGAAATGATGTCTCAGGTTTGGATTCGGCCAAGGGTGTAGATTCAAGGATGGCCTATTTTTGGGGTTGCACACAGTAAAAGGTACGACTGTGTTTTTTGTTGTTGTTGTTTTTTTTTTTTAATTATGTTTTGTATCTGTATCCCTGAATGAAAACCTTAGTTTGAACCAAAAATAATCTCAATTTACCTCAAAGAAGCTGCAGTGTACAATCTAAATGCATTTTGTAACTCGCTAAGTGTTCAGATGAGTGTGATCTTCATAGATTCTTTTCATGGGCGTATCCAGATGGAAACCAACAATGAGCTAAACATGATTATGTGGTGATTTTTCTGTGATTATTGTTTGGAACAAGCAATATGTTTGTCTCTCCCACTTTGCAAGACTGGTAACTGATGTGCAAAATGTGTCCTGGTCATACAAAGTGCATCAGAAGTTGCCAAGTATGTGGTTGAAAACCAGTTGTAAAGACCTATAGTACTCACAACAACATGAAATGTTATCCTGAGTACTGTAAAGCTATATGCCATTGTTGAGTGATGGTAAAGGTCAAGCAGGAAACATCAGACATACTGTATATTGTTAAATCAACCCATGTTGCCTTTATAACAACGGTGAACATATCACTGCCTTTTCAGTATAATAAAAGGCTTCAGATATGTAAAGATTTACTTTCTGGAGCTTTTGTGTTGGTAAACAAGATATGGTCAGGATATGCTACGTTGGCTACCTGTACACACAAAGATACAAATGGTTGTCACCTTTGCGCTCAGAGAAGCTCATTCATTTCAGCGTCATCTGTATTCGTAAGCAAAACGACTGCTAGTCATTACTTGTAGAGACACATATGGAGACACTGCAGTGTGAAAGGAACTTATAAAGTGGCACAGAGATATATAGCTACGTCAGAACAGAACATCATTTTGTGTGCATGAGAGGAGGGTAAATGTAGATATCTCTGTGGTACTTTGAATATACAATCCAGCAAAAAACGTTACGTTACGTTTTGGCATTTTACAAAGGTAATTTCTAATTTTCTATAGTTTCCCCACCTCTAAAAGCGTTATGTTTACACTGTGACAAAATAGTGAAATAGAATAATTACCCTTCAAGGAGTGTGACCTAAATATGCTACCCAAATAAGCGCAGGCACATCAACATGAGCGTAACTCGTAACTGATATATACAGTGTTGTGATAACTGTGATAAAATGAAATCAAATAACTAATTAATTAGAATAGTTAAAATATAAGTAGTGTAACCCTAACAATAACCCTGAAAGGAGTATATGGACTTCAATCCACAATTTGGTTCTGTTTATTTGGGCACTGTCACTAAGGGTTAGCATTGTTTTACCAAAATGTCAATAGTACCTATTTTCACATGTTTAAAATGTCATGCCAAACCCTAGTCCCAGATCCCCTTATAATAACTTGATTTAGATGACTTTGAGATTTGAGCATGACATTTCAAACCTGGACCGAAACAGTGGATCTAAATGATTCTCATGCATTTTATAGTTTTGGATGAAAACGCATGTGTAAGCAACATGCAACAGCAGTAAAACAGTCACACTTGAATGCACTGTGCTGCAATCTACCCTGTTTAGATAGCCCTCGAGTATCGTCTCTGGTGGTTGAGTACCACCACTCTCTGGTTAATGGACCCAAGTGTGCTGCTTTAGAGAGCCTCTGAGGCCAGTCTCAGTATGTAATGAGTGCACACCCTAAAAGCACGGTTTTTCAGGATGAATTCAATGGTTTAAGCGGAAATATTAATGCAGTCGGCGATTTCTCCCTGACATCACATTGTGTCCTTACGGTGTTACAACAGCTCCTTTCAGCGCTATTTACTTACCTTTTTTTTTTTTTAAAGCATTATATTTTCAACACAGGATCAAATTATATATCTCTCAAACAGGAGAGATTACAACATATTCCATTTGAACCTTTGCAGTGTGGTGTGCAATTAAATGGTATTTACAGCAATGGACACAAGTCTTGATCGAGAATGATTTACTGTATTAACTATTGTTGGTTTTCTACACATATAGTCCTACCTTTGAATAGACATTGAGCCTCTTCACATTCTTCAGCCCCATGGCAAATTACTAGCAATGGATTAGGTTTCCTGGAACCTGTAAGTGAAATACGTTGATCCTAACTCTCCATCCCCCATGCAGTGCACTGCACTGTACATGTACGATCAAAGACTAAATCAGACAGGTGTGGAAATCAGATTGCTTTCAAGTGTCCGGTTAGCTGGCGGGTGGTTTATCCACTTCAGTCATATGCAGAAGACAGGTCTAGCAGTCCTGGGGTGGTCTTACACTTTTGTTTACTAAAGTGGTTGAAACCCATCTCAGGCTGACCCATTGGCAGACTTGTAAGGGAATCAATTCAAAGCCAAGCCCTGAGGGACTATCACGTTTTCCTTACTGTTGGTTTTGGACAAGGAATGGCTAGGAGGAGTTTTAGAGCTGTGAATCCAGAGGAATGAGGGAGAAGGGCCGGTAAAAGTGAAATGAAATCAGTTTGAACCTCCTCTCCCTCCTCTGTGGATACAGTTGGCCAGTGGACTTGCTTGCAGGAAGAGGAACTGACAGGAGAGTCAGTTTTGACCACCTACCTTACAATGAATATTTGGAGAACCATCCCTACAGCCTTCTGTGTCCTCTTTCCTCGCTCTCTGTCTCTCTGTGTCTCTCTCTCTCTCTCTCCCTCTCTCTCTCTCCCTCTCTCTCTCTCTCTCTCTGTCTCTCTCTCTCTCTGTCTCTCTCTCTCTCTCTCTGTCTCTCTCTCTCTCCCTCTCTCTGTCTCTCTCTCTCAGCCAGGTGTGGAGCAGTGGGAACCTATGAGGTCATTTCTAACCTAATTTCCGTAGCAGCTGCCAGCCGCAGCAACTATTTGATAAGCGCTTCGATTTCCAGCTAAGATTCTTTCATCAAAAATCTCCATGGGAGCGAATTCAATATCCATTTCAGGATTTTAGACGTTTCGCAATAAACATCCATGGGCTCTAATCTAATGGCTTGCTTTCTCTACATGTGTCCCTTTTATTATGATTGTCTCCCAGGTTTATGACCGTGGTATGGGGTCTAATGATGTTCAGTTGAACCCCTGTGGTCAAGGTGACAGAGAGGCCATGAGAGAAGGCAAGACCCCTGAGGTAAACTGATGAAATGCATTATATAAGGTAAAGCTTTAGCAAACCAAACTGTTAGGGTTCCTGGTGTTACTTTTGATGTCCAACATGAATAATAACATTTAATGCTGACAGACTCCATATCAATATTTTGCAAAAGTTTAAAGATACAGAACATTCTTTTTTTTTTCATATAGGTGTCATATCATTGCTGCAGCCTTGCACAGTTCTTGATATGTGTGACATTCATGATCTGTAGGCTACACATTTTGCTACAGCTCCAGTGTGTGCTTGCTTGAGCTCTGCTTTCAACAAGCTCAAATGGTTTCCCATTAACAAACTATAGCGTGACAATCTGTCTAGCCACATCCCCTCCCCCATGGCAAGCTACAATTCAAATGCTGAGTACAATCCAGGCCCACTTCTCCCATTTAACAAACTTTGTTAGTTCCTGCATATAAGATTGACTTTCTTGACAAACTTTGACTTTCCTGTAGCCAAAATGTTGCATATTTTAGTAGATATATAGAATATATATATATATATATATATATATATATATATATATATATATATATATATATAGAGAGAGAGAGAGAGAGAGAATATATAGAACTGTAATCAATTCCATCTTACTTCACAAAAATTGTTGTTCATTTATACATTTCAAATATTTTTTTAGGCAGCTTGAAAGTGCTGCCTGTAGGTAAGCCTAACCAGTGGGATATCTACCAGATCACTAGTGGCTACCAGCATATTAAAGTGTGAGCTACGAGGACGGGACATAAGTCCTCTATGACAACTCTAGCATAATATAGTAACATACATAATACAGCCTAGTGAGGCCTAAAAGACCCCCTAGCCTCATTAGACAGATCACAGAACCATGACGAAGATCTCTGCTGCAATAAGTCAGGATGATGAGGAGAAATGGAAAGAGTGCCTAAGAGATTGCAACCAGCCTGTCATCATCTGGACTTCAACCACCCTGTCATCATCTGGACTTCAACCACCCTGTCATCATCTGGACTTCAACCAGCCGGTCATCATCTGGACTTCTCGTGACAGGGCCTATGAGAGAATGCCTGATGTTGGTATGAGAGTAGATGGAATGGAATGAAGAATGTTATCAAACATGTGCGTTGATACCAAAAGGAAGGACATGTGACTTGTGCAAATATCTTGTGCAAATATCATGTACAACATCAGACTTTGTAGCGGCACATAAATGTGGACATATCGGAGGGGGCCGTGATCCTGTCATGGCACTGCAGGGGGTGACATCGCAGCACCAGAGGCAGAGGTGTCTGGGTCTCTGCACATCTGCCTCGGCAGCATTAGAAGCATTGTGGGATCATGTGTGCAGTGCCCTGACACATGACAAATGGCCTGTTGTAAAGGTGGAACATGCAATATTAATACCAGTTTAGTCCGGAAGCTTCCACACAGGATGATGATTCATTGCCATGTGATCTGATACTTCCTGGAAGGTAAGATCTTAGCTAACCGAACTGTTAGGGTGGCATATTGTTTGTCCTTCTAGCCCTGCAAGTGAGTAGATTTTGATGTATGAGGCCTAATGTGGAGCTCAAGGACGTAGTTACATGGTTGTCAACAAACCACCATGGTATACGGACACCCTCGTCGGCGAGCACAGGATGATTGGATCATCTCTCAGATAATGCAGTTAACCGACACCTCAATGGTGGTCGCTCAAAAACAGGAACTAACACAAAAACACCTTGACAATCATACAATGGAAAAGGCTTCAAAATGGGTTCTGAAAGGAGTTAATGGAGATGCCCACTGAAGGTTGCACAGCAATAGGGTTCCTAAAAGGCATCCACCATGGACAGCCAACTAGATTTGCCACAAATAAGGGCAAACTAAAAGAAATCACAAACTAAATGAAACGGCAAGAAGCAACTGAACACTCATTGCTTTAAAACCAAACCAAACAGAGAAAACCAACACAGGCATA
Organism: Argentina silus; assembly: GCF_951799395.1. NCBI lineage: Eukaryota > Metazoa > Chordata > Actinopteri > Argentiniformes > Argentinidae > Argentina > Argentina silus. Next base: position 20,107,747 of record NC_139661.1, read on the forward strand.
GCAGGAGGTAACCAGAGGTGTTATCCTCTCAGCAAGTTGACTTCACCTGAGGCACTGGGCTAGCAGGTCTTAAATAAACCCAGCTGAGCAGGTCTTAATTACACCAGTTGGGCAAACAGCCAGCTGAAACCCATAAGGACTAACAAGGTGATTCCGAACCAGTTTGTACACCTAACTACACTCAATCTTGTCACAAAACCCATACACAAAACCCGTTACCAATGTTGACTAAATGGAAATATCAGAATGATCAATATCTAATTTGTTTAGGTTTGTTGAAACAACACACACACACACACACACACACACACACACACACACACACACAAACACACACATATAGAGACCACAATCCCAATCACTCTAAAACAAGCATAAGTGGCTGCAATACTTTGGTCATATTCTACAGTGTACATTGACAGAGCTTGATTGCCTGTAAAGGCTCTCTGGGTTGCAGTAGGCATTTTCCCCAAGGCCACCAGGACAGTGAGCTTGAAAAGAGTACAAGGCCTTTTAATCAATTGCATGGCAGTGTGATGCATATAATCCTTCACATATGTGAGGTTAGAATTTCAGACAACCACAACTATGAGGTATGTCCCTGACCCATCCTGGTAGTAAGCAGGAAATGATGATTGCTATGATTGGTTTGGCTGAGTTGGGTTACCCGTCTCGTCTCAAATAGAATGACTCACATCACATGAGTGTGCATTTCATTTAGTCATGGACAAAGTTACAGCTACTCTCTGGTATTAGGAAATACCATATCAATGGCTAATGTCTGTGTGACTCTCTGTGCCATGTTGTACGTCAAGATATATTTGGTACAGATGGATCCTATTTTAGGATGGCTGTCTAGACTGAGGTTAGTTTATAGGGGGCAAATTTGGGTCATAGCCTACTGTATGGTGATATTGTTAGTGCTCAATTCCTATTTACAATCTCATCTCAAGCTAAATTGACGATATGGTAAAAAGACCGAGAAGGAATTAGAGAAACTCCACTCCATTGTCAAACACTATACAGAGAGTAAATGCATCAGTTAGGGGAGCTCTTCATCACTTTTGACAGCTTAAAGTGCCAGTTGCACAACAGTCCCTGACTGTACCCCGGAGAAGAGGCAGCAAAAGTGGTGCACCTTGTCTGAGTCTCTACATGTACTTCCGATTGTTGACTTAATCACGGGAGAGAACGAGAGAATTGAGCAAGCAGATTCATGTTTTTTTTTTTTTCCCCTGCTCAAATGCTAATCTATCTACTTTTATTCACTCAAGGTTCGGCAAAACTCAGGTCTTCAGTCATTGGACCATTCAATCATCACCTCATTAGGGTGTATAAATGTAAGCCTTTGACTTGCTTTGGTGCTGAATTGATAACCTTGTCCACAGATGGCAGATCTTGTGTTCTCTCACCTCATTGATGATCATCAGGCTGGAGGAGGAGGAGGAGAAGGAGGGGGATGAGGATTTGCTCATAACTCACACTGTTGTACTGTAAATCTTGCTGTCGCATGTGGGTGCACGGCATATTGATCTTTGTGCTGCGAGAAATATAGTCCTCCCAACCTATTCCTCCATTGTTGATATATGGCCTTGTGATGTATGAAATGAGCTTGAGGAGGCCTTGAGAAAGATGCAAGGCTAAGACCGGGTTCCTCTGTGATGGCCTGACTCCCGCTAGAGACCCTCACCTCAGGGTAAGAGGGTTGGGTATCACAACCGACAGCATACCTGTGAAGAATTACAGAAATTATACCATTAAAGGGTAACTCTGCCAAACACGTATGGAGGGCCATATATAAGGACGGCATGTTTAATTGCCTGAACATAAAGTAAACAAAGCTGTTTGAAGAATACGCATAGAGTATGAAGTCAGTCCATTAAAGTTACAGCCTGCCAGGCTTCCCTACAAGGGAAAGTTAACTAGTCTTGCCTAGCAACTGAAAAAGACTGTACCATTCATAAACATGTGATGTTTGGAGACACCAGCTTCTTTTTTTGAAAAGAACCATTTTGAAAAGAACCATTCATTAAATTCTTGAATTGAATTTCTGTCAAAGTAACACCTATTATTCATGATATGCAGTATACAGACAACACAGACAATACAGATATGTATTTGTTTCGTTTCATCTCATTATTGATTGCACAATGGTTTGTTTTCAAAACAGTTTGTTTCACTCTCTTTGTTATGTGTATCATAAAAAAGGTATTTCAACACAGATGCCTGCAAGCTTGTTTTAAAATAAGTACAAATATAGCCAATTGTATGCTGGCAGAAATGTAATTGGATGTGCTGTAATGATCGTGGTTTGTTTATTTCTGGTACAGTATAAATGTATCTACAAAAAAAAAATTGTATCAAAGATTTTAGGGATTGATACTGAATCCATTGCTTGAATTATTTAAGATGATAGAAGTTGCATTAATTTATTGAAATTGTTCGTATTACATGGTCACTCCTGTAGTCTATACAATATGATCCAGAGGGTTTAAAATTGAACCCAGTTCCAGATGTCTAATCAATGACCTCATCAATTGTTAAAGGTTATGCAATCAAATGTAGTTATGATGAATCAACCACAGACACAGACATGTCTAGGCAAAAGTGAATTGTCCCAAAACGGAGTCCATCATTCCATTATGCATTCAGAACAAAACTGACAAAAAGTTTCAGAGCGGAACGTCAGCTAACCAAAGTGGACTTAGTCAGAAAACTAAGCCAGATATCATTTCCAACCACAGTTTAAATTGAAAATACAGGTTTTTGGACCTCATAACACTGGCCAAGTGTTTCAAGAGGCCGCCAGCATGCTCCCTTGGCTGTGTACGCAGTGGAAACAGATGGGTAGGGGCGTACAGTGGCAAAACGCCGTAATTTTGGTCACACGGTAGTGAGTTACGGAAAATGTTCCTCATAGAAGCTCGTTGGACTCTCTTTAGTTAACACTACAGTAGGATTGTTCCTTCTCATGAAGTAAAAAACTTTACTGTATGCCTACACATACCCTAAAATAGTCATATTCACAAAACGATACAGACAAATCAGTTATCAGTAAGTCATGGGGCAGATATACTCTGACAATTACTATTAGGTACTACAACTATTATCGGGGCTCGAGTTGTGAAATATATGCACAATCCAATGAGAGAAACCTAAAATACAGCATGTGAACGGTGTCAAAAATCATGTTCAATGCGTTATCTGTACTGTACTTGATCTTTTAGTATGTTTCCAGTGTTAGAGTTGCTGCTGTAAAAACAGGATAATCTGAATGAGCAGGCCACATAAGCAAAAGCTGCTGCCAGTGGCATCAATGGCCAGGGACTAAGAGCAGAAAGAACAGAGGAATGGGGATGCCAGCCGCGGGAAAATAACACTGCTCTGTGTCCCAATGCTGGGAGAAGAAAAAAAAAGAAGAAGACACAACACGATATTCTCTTTGGAATTTATTCAGGGTCTCTGCTCCAAGACTATCTAATTTGGTCCTGCATGCCTCCCTTACACTCTCAATCTGTCCCTCGCTCTCTCCCTCTCTCCTTATTTCTCTCTTTTTCTATATCTCCCCATCCCTCCAGCTCTATCATCTCTCTCCCTCCATCCCTCCCTCCCTGCCCCCCTTACCCTCTCTCTCTCTGTCTCTCTTTCTCTCTCTCTCTTTCTCTCTCTCTCTCTCTCCTCTTTCTCTCTCTCTCTCTCTTTCTCTCTCTTTCTCTCTCTCTCTCTCTCTCTCTCTCTCTCTCTCTCTCTCTCTCTCTGCTCAAGGCCTTTGTTAGACAGGATTGAAGGGGTCTGTTTAGGAAGGAGGGCACAAGAACCGAAAATCGACATGGGAGATGAAACCAGGAGAGTGGATATGAAAAACCTCTTCTCCCTTGAGAGACAGGGGATAGGGAGGCGGAGAAGGAGAGAGAGAGAGAGAGAGAGAGAGAGAGAGAGAGAGAGAGAGAGAGAGAGAGAGAGAGAGAGAGAGGGGAGGGAGGAGAGTAGAGGAGATGGCTGCAGGGAGAGCTCTCCTACTGTATTCTGAGAGAGAGAGGATGAAAGTGGTTATCCACCCCATCCGGAGTTCATAGACAAGTTAACCTCAATAATGTGGGCCTTGTTCAGTGCCAACGAATGATAATGCCATAATGCCAAACTTTCTTTGTCTGAATTCATCCATCCTTGACGAAATTGGAGCTTGAGCCTGGCATAGTTGCTTTGGGAAGCAGTAGAAACAAAATAGTGTCAGAGGTTCTTGAATTCGAGGGATAAGAGGATAAGGGAATCATTATGTAATATCCTACTCAACAACTTATGTATATAACCCTTTAGGTGTGCATCACCTGGTAAATGAAGTACTCAGTCCGTTATTATTCTGTACAGATGAATGGAATTAATTTGTGTAGAAACAGCAATGCATGTGACAAACATGGGAAGGTCATTCTCTTTCCCAGCTGGTTGCTCAACCTAAATTGGTCCAAATAGCCCAAATGAGGGTACGTAGATAATGAGCCTCAAGGGAGAATACAGTGGTCTGAGTCTCTCTTTGGGTCCAGAGGAGACAAGGTCAGGGGAGAGGGAAGATACCAGTCTACCAGGTGATAGGTTGAGATACCAGTCTATCAGGTGATAGGTTGAGATACCAGTCTACCAGGTGATAGGTTGAGATACCAGTCTATCAGGTGATAGGTTGAGATACCAGTCTACCAGGTGATAGGTTGAGATACCAGTCTACCAGGTGATAGGTTGAGATACCAGTCTACCAGGTGATAGGTTGAGATACCAGTCTACCAGGTGATAGGTTGAGATACCAGTGTACCAGGTGATAGGTTGAGATACCAGTGTACCAGGTGATAGGTTGAGATACCAGTCTACCAGGTGATAGGTTGATATACCAGTCTACCAGGTGATAGGTTGAGATACCAGTCTACCAGGTGATAGGTTGAGATACCAGTCTACCAGGTGATAGGTTGAGATACCAGTCTACCAGGTGATAGGTTGAGATACCAGTCTATCAGGTGATAGGTTGAGATACCAGTGTACCAGGTGATAGGTTGAGATACCAGTCTACCAGGTGATAGGTTGATATACCAGTCTACCAGGTGATAGGTTGAGATACCAGTCTATCAGGTGATAGGTTGAGATACCAGTCTACCAGGTGATAGGTTGAGATACCAGTCTACCAGGTGATAGGTTGAGATACCAGTCTACCAGGTGATAGGTTGAGATACCAGTCTGAAGCGTAGTGGAGCCCCTGCAGCGAGGAGAGGGTGAGAGGAGCAGAGGCAACGGGACACACAGGCCCTTTCTCAATTGTTAGAAACTTGATTATCCATGTCCTCTCCTCAGTCCTCCACTTGCTTCTTCTCAAAAAGCATTGGAGGAGAATATCTAAGGGGTGGAACCTATTCTCCTCCAATGGCCTTAGAGTGTGATGCAAGTAGAGCATGGAGTAGTGGATTTCAGGAATAGAGTTTGTCATCATTTAGAAAGGGCCATACTAATATGTGGATACACGGAATGCCTCAGATCGTTAGATAATGGACCAGTATCATGAGCTAATTTTACATTTTAACATGAAAATATATATTGAAATGTTATTTATTGTTGTAGAAAACCATATCCCTAACCTTAGTGAATCAATAAAAAATGTGATGAATCGAATCATCGAACACATTTCCCATTGACGTCAATGCAAAATGTACGCGCATTTCCGAGTTAAGCACACAGATCTCGAGTTAGAAAACCTTCTCAAGGTCATAGTTATAAGAATATACATTTTAAGTTATGTGCTCAGCTGACCTGATAAATGGCCAGTTGAATCTTTTAGTTTTTTATGATCCCTGACATAACAATGTACTGTACTATAGCTGAAAATATCTACGGTGAGATTCAAGTGTACTCTCATTCAGTGGCAGTGGATATCAAAATATAGTACATCACATATCACTGAATGCTCAAGCAGCTATCAGGAAGCATTGAACCAGCAGTGCATGCAAAGAACACTCGTTGTGGTCTTGAGACCCCAGGTGGTGAAGCTAGGCAGCATCACCTCATCCATGCTGACTCTCAACACAGGGGCCCCCCAGGGCTGTGTGCTCAGCCCCCTACTGTACTCCTTGTTCACTCCTGACTGTGTGGCCACGCACAGCTCCAACTCCATCATAAAGTTCGCTGATGACACCACTCTGGTTGGCTTGATCACCAAACACAACGAGTCAGTCTACAGGGACGTGGTAAGAGTCCTTGTGGACTGGTGCCATGACAACCACCTCTCCCTGAACATCAGAAAAACTAAGGAGCTGATAGTGGACTTCAGGAGGAAGAAGGGAGGGACCACGCCCCCATCCACATCGGCGGCGCTGCAATGGAGAGAGCCAGCAGCTTCAAGTTCCTTGGTGTCCACATCATCGAGGACTTAACATGGTCACACAACTCCCATGCTGTGATCAAGACGGCGTGCCGGCGCCTGGTTTTCCTCTGGTGGCTGGTATGGACCCACAGATCCTTACAAACTTCTACAGATGCATCACAGAGAGTATCCTGACCGGGTGTATCACCGCCTGGTACGGCAGCTGCTCTGCAGAGGGTGGTGAACATCATGGGCCGCAAGCTACCAGCCATTCAAGACCGCTACTCTGAGAGGTGAAATAGGAAGGCTGGGAGGATCATCAGGGACCCCAGCCACCCCACACCTGACATTATTGCACATTATTTGTACTAGTACTATTGTCACTTTTTTTCTATTGTCACTTTTTTAACACTCTTAGTGTTGACTTGTTGATTGTTGCTGACTATTGTTGCTGACCGTTGAGCAAGGGGCAAGATCGCAATGCATTTCACTATGTCAATTACGGCCGTATGCAATGTATGTGACAAATAACATGTGATTTGACTTGATTGGAGGACAGTGCTATACAGGTCTCACAGGTTTGAGGATTCTCCACTTCGCTGGATAAAATCAACAGCTCTCCATGGGATCAGGATGTATGGGTAGTGTCCCACACTGTAGTCACTTCAATTACTTCAAACAGTAATTACACTCCACTGGGTCCCCATGGGCAGCAGCTCTGCAGAATGCTGGGGAATAAAACCTGGCAAACATGAGAATACTTTGAGATACACAATGGGTTGGGAATATGAAAGTGTGCTTATAACATAGGTAATAATTCCATAAAATTAAATGGATTTTGTTTATTGTTGGATACATTAAATGTGCATCTTATTGAGCTACTTGTGTGTCCAGTCAGTGAAAAGTGACATAAGATAATGAATATAATGCTTTTATGCTGTAAACTCTGTAAATGGATTTCTCAGAATTAACAAATGATGTAAGTAGATGGATGAATACAGAAATCGTCAGACTAATAGATGAGCCTATGGACTTCATGCTTTTCATAAAGTGTCATTTCTAAAATCAGATTGCACCACAGAGGTACAGTATAATGCACATGCCTGCACATGATGCAAGGAAACGACACATTGTAGACTACAGTATGCAGTATGGAATCATATGGAGAAAATGAACTAAAGGAGACCACCGTTCACAGAGTCCTCTCACTCATGTTAACCAGGACAGGGGTGCATGTCAGCTGAAATCCGAACGGTAGCTTTCCAGAAAAAAGATGGGCAATAGGTACGGATAATCTCAAAGCCTGCATTTCATCAGTGCGCAAAGCTCCCCCGGGAGTTGGCGGCGTTTAGGGCGGTAGAGAAAGCGCAGGGATGAAAGGGGCTGATAATATAATTTAGGTCTCACCCTGCTGGATTTCGCGGTGCTTTTATTGACAGTATCAGCACGTGTCGTGTAGGGAGGAGCAGGGGTTTGTCTCTATCAGTGAGACAGCGCCTCAGTCGGATTGCTGTGACCGACCGTGTACTGCGCTCTCCTCACAGGCCAGTGTTTGTACACACACACACACACACACACACACACACACAAACAGAGAAACACACACACACACACACACACACACACACAGTGACACACACACGCGCGCACGCACGCACACACACACACACACACACACACACACACACACACACACACACACACACACACACTATATATCTCTCTCGCTCTCTCTCTCCCTCTCTGATACGCGCACTCACATGCACGCACACGCGCACTATCATCGAAACCGTCTACCCGGGACCAGCACACACGCACATCCTCTCTCCGCTCACTACCGCGCACCACTGCGGTAAGAGGGGAAGGCAGGCAGTGGAGATCCAGCACTGTCACTTGTTCAACATTCGGCATTCCAGGTAGTGCCGCGACTCACTACGCGGAAAATAACAGGACTTACGGACACCAGCCGAGGAGGAGATAGCCGTATAGCTCCCAAATATTGCTTACGGCCCGGTGAAAGAGGAGAGGGAGAACTTTTGCCTTTTACCTCGTGATTTCCCATTCCATAACCTTGAAAGTGAAACCTGCCATTTGAGAGAGGATGGGACCGTTACTCGTTTCCATCGTCCTCTGTTTGAGCGCCGCTGTCCCGCAGCTTGTGAAAGGTGAGTAGAAGAGCGATTACAGGTTATGGATGGGGATAGTCGGGATCAGGTAGCCTATCGTTCATGGCTGGACTGTTTTTTTATAAATATAGATAACATCATGGAAATAATCTCTGGTGTAACTGAATATTTACTCATTATAAATTATTATAATTTGATAGGGGAGGTGGCAAATTACTATGTGCTGCTGCTTGTCATGTTATGCAATAGAACAATGCAGTATGCAATGGCCAATAATGGCCAATAATGTAGCCTATGGCAATTTATGGAGATGATATTGATATTGAGGAGTAGGCTAAGTACCAAGCCGCGCGAATCGGCTTGATACTGTAACTCCTGTTGGCTCTAGGCTCTTGATTTTTTTTTCTTATTCTGACCATTGAATATTAGGCTACCTCCCATCAATTTAGTATTCCTATGTGGTGGATAATTAATATTAGGCGGTGTTAAGATCCAAGGACTTATGAATCATTTATTTTCAGTCACGCGTAATTTGTCAGGAAAGCTAAATTACTACTCCGTGCAGGCGCATTTAAGACTGATACAAGAGGCTATGCAGGGGCCACATATACGAATATTATCCAGTGAAGTAAAGGTTGTCTATTTGTGTCTGTAAGAGGAATTCGTTGCACTACAGGCAAAATTCGTTCTTTTGTGATCATGCCCAAAACAATTGTCTCAGGTATTTCTAAGACGTTGCTTTACAAAGTGCTGAAGGCAGCACGAGAATGATCTGTTTACAGGGCACTACGTCGCTCCTTAAAATCATTTTATAAGACAAGAGAGCATCATTTTACGCCTTGCCTTACCAGATATAATTATTAGTACGGAGGAGAGGAAAAAGCCAAACATTAAATGAGGAAGTGAATGTAGAAGCTTTTTAGAAAGATGTGACGAGGTATTATCTCTGAAAAGAATTTCAGTTGATGTCAAACCGTTGCTTTCCGACATTATAACATTATTTGCAATGCGGAACCCATGAGCCATGACATCAGAAAAAGATCCCTTGGCGGTAAACTAGGATTGTACTTAATAGGCTACCGCTGTTGCATGGCAATAACTCTGCTCAGTTTGATGATGTAATTCACTGCAGACTTGTAGAATTAAATCAGTGAAACAAATTAAGAAATCACTTTTCTTTTTCATAAAAAAAAAAGAGAAAAAAGAAGCTCTCCCTCCCATGATCTGTGCATCCTATGATGAATGGTGTAATTCGGTTTGATATCCGTGTAGAGTAATATACTACTATAAATCAAGCCATGAGAATTAACTTTTTTGGGAGATTAGAAACTTGCTCAATGCTAATGTCGCTTTCACTATATGGATGATGCTGGTTGATAGGCAGCGGGTGAAACGTGGCTTGTGTATACCCTTTTATAAATCTGGGTCATGCATTGCTTCCTGTCTCTAGTTATTTGGCAGCATGTTACCCTCAGGGGTCACCCATGTCAGATAGGCAGGCTTCTACCCTGTTGGGCTGTGCCCAGAGCAGAGATTGTAATACTGCTGGGTCCCTAAGCCTCCCCGTGTCTCCTCTCAGCGTCAGCTCTTACAAGACATAATACTCCCTCCCAGGCCAGTATAATGAACGTAGAGCCAAGGTACCTCGGGTGTACTTGTTTCAAGGCTCAGCGAGTTAAAAATATATCCGCAACGAGTTATTCAATTAATCATATCCCCACTTAGATTAGTGAAATACAGTAGGGTTTTGTCCATCTGTGCTGTGCTATCATTACTTGATCTTAAGGTGATCCTTCCAGGGTGGGATATTGCAGTGTGGATGGAGAAGGGGGTTGGTAATGCTGGATTATTAGTTGATATTCCCCTTCGGTTATTCACAGTGAGGAAAGTTCCTCAAATAGTAATTGTGGTTGTTCAAGCTTACATCATATTAGATCAGATGGAAGTCAACATGAGCAATTCATCAAAGTAAATTGTTTGTACAAATAGAGATCTTTGTGCAGCAGTAAAATAATGTTTAACTTTGCACAGCTAAAGGGACTCAGAGTGTATAAGGCTTACTACAGCACCTAAAGCCATAGTGCAGTTCACAAATCAATGACATATCCCAAGGCTTCTGCTTGCCTATCCCAGGATCCCTGCTTCAAGTGTACGAGTCAGATCAAATTCTCATCAACAGAATACGATGTAGCATTGAATCATAATTTAGTTTTCTCTCATTGAAAAAGCAGTCAGATTTCCACAGCTATCCCAAATCCTCATGATGCAGTATTGCCTATCCAATCGTATTACCACTTACCCCTCTGTATTGCTCAAGGTAGCAGGTGTCTTTGGAGACAGTTGCTAACAAACACTTCACTGAGATTGTCACAGGGCGGCTCTGTCCACTGAAACAAATCAATGGGCCTGAAACATCTGCCTTCAGGTAAAACTGGCTGCATTGTTCCGTGTCAGTGTGCAATACATCACTTCCTCCGTGTGGTTTCCCAGGGCTGATTCTCACCCATTGTCTGTATTCCCTCCCATCGTAAAGGGCAGAGAACATGACTGAGAGTTGCACCTTCAGTAGTGACACCTCGTTCTATGGAAACGCAAGGCACTCTCTTCAAGTGTGCACTATTTTCAAGTGTGTGTGTGTGCGCATGCGCGTGCACGTGCGTGTGCGTGACTCTTGTTGGATGTCAATGGTCCGTGTCAGTTGGGGGTGAACCATCTGCACGTTGATCACCATACCTTTCAATATCCATCTGGAATGGAAGTGCGATACGATTGGCAAATCATTAGTGAATTTCTTTAGACTGGATGATATTGGCTTTGACTATTGATTGATTATTGATTTAGCTTAGCGGATTGCCTTAGGGTAAACAGGACTCCTGATTACAGATAAGAGAGGAGGAGAGAGGTTAGCTTAGAGTAACCTTAATTCTGATGAGGTATACTGTATAGTACAGTGTTTTGACAAGATTACCTAGCATTGGATACCCCCTGAAATTCCCCATGCTCAGAATAACATATGACTATAAACGTATGGAATTGTGTGATGTTTGGAACACTGTTCCTTGCTGTTGTTCCAGGAAATATGTTTTTTTCCCCTTTACCATAATTTGTACAGGATATCCAAAACCCCCAAATCAGTTTTGAAACAAATGACTGGTAGTAGAACAATGGTCTGTGGTATATCTCAAGAACAGAGCATTTTATTTTCTGCAGTGTCTTTGAAGATTTAAAAAACGATTTCAATTGCAGAATTGGCTTGGTTAACTTTGAATGAGATGATTTTCAAGTCAATTGGAACTTATTCCCACAAAAAGAATTAACGGAGCCAACCACCCCCCCCCCCCCCCCCCCCCAATAAAATACTAAATACATTCAAGGCTTGCGTTACCAAGCATGCATAATAAAACATGTGTGCCATAAATGCATGCAGATGATAGTAATCTATCTGAAAAGCCCATTACATTCGCCAGTCTTCTGAAGGTTATCACCAAGGTACAGGTCACTTTTAATAACACAGACATGCAATCTACTTCACTGCCCTTCACATTCTCTGTAAATGGCATGGTCTTCAATCAATGGAGAGGGGGTCAAGCTTCTATGAGATCATCATACGAGATAACCACGCCAATCCCAGGTTCCTATTGGACGATGACCCACACGAATGGAAATGCACTTAAGACACTTTAACAAAACAGGGAATTATTATACATAATGTCCTTGTCCTTTCCAAGTGTCATTGGCTGTACTTATTGTTCTCTTCTTCTTTTTTTTGTGGAATTTGGCATTTCATTGTCAGTACAGATGCCATTTAATCCTATTCATATTTGGAGGGGAGATCATATTTCTCCTGACTGACTGGCTAATGGCCATAGTGGGTTTGTCTTTGCTGTGAACTTGTCTTTGTTGTTCTCCCTTGGCTCTCATGTCTGACTTATTTGAAATGGCATCAGTGGTTACATTTTTAAGTGAAGATTTCAAGGACACACCAAGGGAGTGGTTAGTACTTTATGTACTGCAGTACACTTTTAGTTGAAACTGACAGCGAATGAGATGTTGATACCTTTAAGCATTGAGCATACTGAACCGAAGCTACGTATTGCTATTCTAACTGTGGTGAGCTCTTGAGGGGCAATAAAGACCATCAATACTGAAGGCCAGGACACAGAAAGTCAGTATTACAGCAATTTGTCTGTGTGCACGATTGCAAAGCCATCAGAAGCTTATGTTCCAAGGTACTATTTCTGCATCTAAAAATTACAAAGTATTTTAGTGTTGATATTGGGGATCACGTCTTGTGACCAACAGTATGTGAGTCAAGTCATTCACAGTACAATTTCCTAATTTCCTTGTTCTTAAGTAGATACATCGACACAGGATGTTTGTATCCACCAGGATGACCCTGGCAACAAGATTTTGTCAATGGATAGATTAGAGGACTCTTTGATATACAAGTTATGAAATGTGTACATTTACAGTGTAGTTGTTATTGCCCATCATCTTCTCAGCCTTGTAATCATGTTAATTGTCATTACTCACACCATAACTCTGCAAACATGGACGTATTGTGGTGATAGATCCATTAAAGTACTGTCTAGCCCTCTGATTAATAGAGTGTTCTGTTTCATGTGCCGGTCTGTGTTATATGTACAGTACTTCACTGTGCTGCAGAAGCTCATCGGCTTACAAATTGGGCGTTTATGAGAACCATGGCTGAGAGTTCATGCTGGGAGTTTGTTGAGTGTTCAATTTCCTGGCTCGTCCCGTATGTTGTTCCTAGCATTGATCTGTTGAAATTTAGGAGTCAGTTACAACATGCAGGCAATAATGAACAATGCACTCTTGATGATCTTGATGATGAAATGTTGACGATCCTTTCCAAGCGTTTCGTAGTATGAAACCCCTCTACAGAGGTTCAGGGGGTTTATTGGTGCTAGGTGAACTAATTAAACTTTACTATCCAGAAAGTGTTTGTGACAGGTCTGTGTAACATGATCATAATAAGGTACTTATACATTTTAACGATCAAGTTTACCTCGGATGCCCTTTCATTTTTAACAGCGGAGCTAGAGTAAGAATTGTGTTAGTTTGTTACTGGTCCACATAACAGGGTTAATTGCATTTTTACTGAAAATGAAACTAGTGCATGCTTTGAATACATTTGACTGGATAACATCTTGCTGTGCTGCAACACAGACAAAAAATGTACTGTTAAGAGGACAGGGCAGGGTTCCAGCCGGATAGGGCTTTACAGTAAGACGAAGGCTTCCAGACTGTTTGTGAGATTAAAGTTGGGCAGTCATTATAAGAAGATTATGGATCCAGGAGTT